>NC_057798.1:451591866-451891866 GCF_018294505.1 Triticum aestivum
TATTCTTTCCATTCAATCTACCATAGAGTTCATACTAGAATAACACCTTAAGACACAAATCAACCAAAACCCTAATGTCACCTAGATACTCCAATGTCACCTCAAGTATCCATGGGCATGATTATACGATATGCATCACACAATCTCAGATTCATCTATTCAACCAACACAAAGTACTTCAAAGAGTGCCCCAAAGTTTCTACCGGAGAGTCAAGACGAAAACGTGTGCCAACCCCTATGCATAAGTTCACAAGGTGAACCCGCAAGTTGATCACCAAAACATACATCAAGTAGATCACGTGAATATCCCATTGTCACCACAGATAAGCACGGCAAGACATACATCAAGTGTTCTCAAATTGTTAAAGACTCAACCTGATAAGATAACTTCAAGAGGAAAACTCAATTCATCACAAGAGAGTAGAGGGGGAGAAACATCATAAGATCCAACTATAATAGCAAAGCTCGCGATACATCACTACAAAAAAATACACTTCCGTGATGATACATGTTTGTCACAGTAGGTCGCGTTTTTTGTCACGCATGTACATTCATGAAGATTTTATGACAGAATCAAGATAGTCATACCTGTGTTGTGGTAGAAGTGTTCCATGACATTACCAAAATTATCATCACGGAAGTGTCCACTTCCATGACGATAAATCGCGCGTCACAGAAGTGCTTTCGTCAAGGGTGACCGACACGTGGCATCCACCGTAACGGAACACCGTTAAGCTATCGGGTCTGGTTTTGGATCCGATAACCCGTTAACAGCCCCGACCAATGGGGATTTTCCACGTGTAAAATCATCATTGGCTGGAGGAAACACGTGTCGACTCACCGTTGGGACAGATGTCATCCACTCATTGGACCGAAGGCGCCTATGATACGGCGCCACGTGGCACGACCCAACAAAGGCCCATTCGTGTGAAAAGGCTGGCCCGTTTGACTTGGTCAAAAGGTGGCGGGCCGGCCCACGGAAAGCCTGTTAACGGCATGTTCACATATAGCCCATTTATAGCCCGCTAACCCAGGGCCCGTTACGATCTCTCCGAATTAGGCCCAGTAGTGTCATCTGGGCCGTCCAATATGATTCCAGCCCGTTTTAACTTCCGGCCCATGTGTGGCCCGTGACTTCTTTCGGCCCATATGAGGCCCTTTGTAACTCTTGGCCCATTAACGGCCTGTGGTGAAACTGGCCCGTAATGAACAGTGTATCACTTTATACCCATTAACGGCCCGTTATTCCATTGGGTCGTTTCCAGCCCAAGTTATATTTCGGCCTTCTCAGGGCCCATTGATTCTTGGGCTCATTTGTAGCATTCGGTTACATACGGCCCGTTATTGTTATTTTGTGGGCCAAATTCAGCCCGTCATTACAGTCGGCCCGTTTGCAGACCGTTAATACGTTGGGCCGTTTTCATGTCAAAAAACCCATTGGGTTGTCTTCATAGAGTTATCAAATACGGCCTATTAACGGCCCGTTATGGTCCACGAATAGTATGGCCCATGATTGGCGAAATGATGATACGCTCCGTAGAAGGCCCATGGATCCTACGGCCCATATGAGGCCCATGGATAGTATGGCCCGTAGAAGGCCCATGGATCGTACAGCCCGTAGAAGGCCCATGGACCCTACGGCCCGTAGAAGGCCCATGAATCCTAAGGCTCATATAGAAGGCCAATGGATCCTATGGCCCATATAGAAGGCCAATGGATCCTACGGCCGGAAGAAGGCCCATGGATCATACGGCCTGCAGGAGGCCCATGGTTACAACAGTCCGTGTGTTGCCATGATTATTTTGGCCTAGTTGCCAAAAATAGGCTATTGTGGCCACTAGAAAAACACAGAAAAAGAATTGCATTGACTACAAGCAAACAACTAAACAAGACAATAAGGAAATAAATAAGCAAGCAATTAACGCTAGCCTATTACCACTATTACACATATTACATCCATTGGGCATCAAAGTTCGCCACCAGTGCAAATATAGGGAACAAAGCAACATATTACATACACTGGCCGTCAAAATTGGCCACCAGTGCAAATAAACACGGCGGCAAAACAAGAGCATAACTGAAACAACTTCAGAAGAGCTCAAGAAATGTTATCCTGGGTATCTGCCATGCTAGCAATAAGCTTAGCAAGCTTATTAGCTTTGTCCTGTTTGGCGCTAAAATCCTCCAATGCTTGATGTTGCACCAGAAAGTATGCATCTGAATGCTCCAGGGACTTCCGCAGTCCTTCCGCTTCTTGTCACAGCACAGCTAATCGATGTCTTTCAGCTTGTAGTTGAGACTCAAGAAACTGAACTGATTCAGACAGTGAGTTTGAATAGCTTGTGCAAGCGGTAGTGGCCAGTAACTCGAATACTAAACCAAGATAGGACTTTGGGGTTGTCTCGTTGTCTTCAAGATAGTCTTCCTTAGCTGTTTTATCAGCTTTGTTGGAGACCAACAAGGATGTGTCACTATCCTGAACCTTATCTGCATTACTTCCTTTACCATTGCTTAATAAGGCACTCTTCCCCAATATTCTGTCAGCATTCTAAAAGAAGAAACAAGCAGACACATAACAAGTTTAGCATGTACTAGTATATGAAACTCATTTCGGTGAACCAGTTCATTAGTATGGTGGACAGGATTAAACTACCAAGTCTTCTATTGCCAAGTACTAGTACATAATAAAAGCATCAAACAAACATATATCCATGTCCTATGGTCAGTGCATTGTCTTGCCAAATCAAAATAGAGACACAGTTCAAATCATATCAGTTCAAGACAAAGCAACAGTGAAAGAATACAAAGTGTGGGAAACTACATGGCACAACAAGATTTCAGATGGGTACCACGGGTCTACATGTACAACAACACTATTGGCTCTGTTGTGATGCTAGTAATGTGCATGATATGAAAGTCAACTGTATACACAATTGAAATTGAAATCAACAGAGCTATTGATAAGAGCAAACATGTTAAAGAAACATGCGTGAACATACCTGCTGTGCCATTGGAGTTTTGATCGGATCCTTCAATTTAAAAATAAGTTTGTATGAGTAAATATAGTGATACAAGAGCAAAGCAATCATAGTTAAAAAAGGCGTGCCTAAGCAAGCGCTTAAGCACGCCTAGGCTCTAGGCGTTGGCAAAACGTATTGCGCATAACTACGCTTAATATGTGCATAACTGCGCATAAGCATGCGCTTTGGTCAGTAAAGCGCAAGGCGGTGGCAAAACGCATAATTAACGTCTAGCGCTTTTTTGAAGTATGATAGCAATGGAATCTTAAATTAGAACAGTTTTTCTTCAGGTTTAGGCACTTGTTCTACATGAACAGAGTACAGTAAGACGCAAGAATATAATACTTAAAAATAGAAAATGAGCTCATAGACCTTACCACATTCTTGGTTCAGGACCAGTACAGAACAAGGTGTTCCTAGTCATCGTCTAGTAAATGTGTCTCAGGAGAACGTAAGGGAATTTGATGAGTTTCTTTGTCGGTGAAGTACGTTTTCTTTAGGTAATTCTGATACTGCCACCAAGCATTCTTGAAGATAGCAGAGGTATTAGCACAGGTTACCTCATCCTGAGTTTCCAAATCGGTCCTTCTCTATAGAGAAAATGGGAAAATTTGTTGTATTATAACCATCATGGAGGTAGGACGTATGGTACAAAGCAAAGTAATTACCATGAATAACATTACTTACACATAACTCCTGGACAAACACCTGCAACTGGCATTTTCCTTCATCTTCAGTATAATATTTCCAAGATGGGAAGATACGCACATACGATTTAACAACATCAAATGCGATAGATGCTAAAATACGACTAGCTGGTTGTGCTTCCTCCACAGGAATAGGCGTACTAACTAGTGGACTTGGGGTTCGCCGTGATAGTACTGGCCCTTTGGGCACAGGAACTGCCTTACTAACTGCTCTTGTTTGGGAGCTCTGTGGTGGAGATGGTGTTGTGTCAACAAGAACTGGGTTACTATCGGCTGGGGTTGGGGTTAGATTGGGTGAAGCCGGTTCTCTGTCCATCGCAATAGAGGTACAATCTGTGAGAGTTTGGGTTATGTGTGGTAGGGCTGGTTCTTGTGCATGTACAACCGGGGTGCTATCTCCACCAAGAGGTAGCACTATTTTATTTGAAGACCGTGTTTTTATTCCGCTAGATACTAGCATCACCCGCTCCAATTCAAATGGCTGATAAACAGGAAACATAGTTGAATGTACAAACGTTGTATGAGAGACAGATGCAATAGATAGTGTGGAAAAAAGAGGGCGTGAAATATTTGACATTTATATTGTTTAACTAAAACGGATAGCATGACATAATTTCACATATATGATGTCTATCTAAACTGGATAGCATAGCATAACGTAATTCAAAGATATGATGAATAACTAAACAGGATCGCATGACATAATTCACCTACATGTTATCTAAGTAATCAGGATTACATCATTTAATTCACATATGTGATTTATATGCTAAACAGAGGGCATCCGATATGATGTCTGAACTAAGAACATGGTGTTGAATATTGTGTATATGATGTCTAAAATATGCAATGCAAGATACCATATGCATGATATGAGCAGTATAACCGTGCCAAGTTAGAGCATACACCTCAGTGGGGGAATAGGACTGGTCATCTGTCTCTGAATCCATCTCTGAGGAGCTATCAGGATCCAACAAGAGATCTGCTTAGACAGGTAGCATTGTCTGCTCTGAAGGCCTTGTTTTCACTCCAGATTTTTCCATCTCCCACCCAAATGGCTGATTCACAGGAAGAGTAGTTTAATGTACAAATATTGTCGACTAATGGAAATGTAATGAAGAAAAGGATGGGCAAGATATCATTCAAATATATGATGCCTGGTTAAACGGGATGGCATTGCACATTTCACATATATTACGGCTGGCTAAAAGACATGAAGCTGCATAATTACCATATATGATATAGAAACTAAACAGGTGGCATTACAGAACATGTCTAAACTAAGCAGATGACATATATGATGTCAAAAGTAGGCACTGCAAGGCAACATATGCATGATATGACTAACATCATCATGCCAAGGTAGAGCAAACAACTTGGGGGGTAAATAGGAGTGGTCAGCGGCGTCTGAATCCGCCTCAAAACAGATATCTTCCTCTGGATTACAATCTGGAGAGGGGTGGGGAGGGTTTGCCATTGAACCCACCATGGAGCGATGTTTGCATGACATTGTATTGCCACGCAAAACTCTTCTCTTTTTCTCTACATGTTCAGCATGACTGTGTACAATATCTGACATGCATACGAAAAAAATATGGTGAGATTATGTAAGGAGAGCATGCAGAAATTTAGAGTGATGGTAACAACCAGTGGATGGATCCAAAAATAATGATAGCAGGCTGATGATTGCTTTAAATTAATAAAAAGACAGATGATGATTGCTTTACTATTTGTTTCCCACCCAAGATGAACAACATAGGCATACCCTAGGTGAACCAGATATTAGACAGACATACTATTCATTGCTGCCTCGATATGTGCCCCACAACTAATTTAGAACTCAAGTTTGAACATTAATTTGGACCTGACTTGGGAGTCCAAGAGCTGAACAGGACGATAAAGTAGCAGGTAATTTTAAGCAATGCATAACATAAGCAGAAACAAAAGAGTGCGACCTCTCTTGTGGACCCGTGTACTCCTCAGGTTCATCTGCTGAGTCGATGATGGTGATGTCGTTGCGGTGGGTGCCGGCGGCAGGGAAGGAGATCTGAGGTGGCGAAAGACGGTCAGGAGTCATGATGTCTGGTTTGGTGGATGCTTCTGTCGATGGAGCAGCTCAGGTGAGGTGGACGACGCCGCGGCAGGAGCAGGACAAACCACACAAAGTTCCCTTCGACACGTACATGTAACTGAAGTAATTCTGTAAGGGCTCATTTGGCTTGCATGATTCTTAAAACGCAGGGATAGGAAAAACACGAGAATAGGATAGGAAAATGCACATGGTAAACAAAGCATTTGTAAAACACATGATTTCTGTCAACTTGGGTGTTTGGTTTAGAGGAATTGGAAGAGCAGAGGAATGCAAAGAAACATGGCCAAAATAAAGTGAAACAATATGAAAGCGTGTACAGTTAGAATGTTATTCTGGCACTAATGCACTTGGTCTTCTTTTCATGCATAGGATTTTGAAAAGTAGGTCCAGGTGGATGTTTTGCTTCATTTCTTTCAACAAAATGCATGAATAATTGAATAGTAGAGTGCCATTGGAAAATTCCCTATTGCTATGTTTTTTCGTTGAACCAAAATAGCCCTAATGGATCGACGTGAATGTATAGTAATAAGTGATGCAACAAGTGTACAACCTCTTTGCCGTAGCCGTGTCGACCTCAGCATCATTGGGTTGGTCGCTGAAGCAGTTGAGGTAGAGGTGGATGTCCGAGGTGTGGAGGAAGATCTGAGGAATCTGTAGACGGCGTCCAGGGCACTGCTCTGTTGTGATGGATCGTTATCTCGTTGGAGTAGCTCTGGTGAGCCGTAAGACGTCAAGGCTGTAGCAACACAAGATAGACATCGTCAATCTCAAGTGGGATTCTAATAGCATCTCCAATAGATGATGTAAAATGGATGTAAAATTTACATCACCAAAAACCACCAGAATACAATAGTTCAGGTAAAAACTGTTGACTCTGAACTTAACTGTCGAAACTGAAATTTACTATGGAATCTGAATGCTACTGTCGGAACTGAACGCAATGGTAGCAGAGAGGCACTTGACATGTAATTTAGGGAGGGCCTGCAGTTCATCTTCAACCTGCACCCCCCTGAGCCGCCAGCCACCACCGGCAGAACCGCCGGCCCCAGCGCCACCTCGCCGCCCCGAAACAACTCCCCACCGCCGCCCCGGCCAGCCCTCTAGGGCCCTGCCCCCCCCCCCCCCACCTTGAACCCTAAGATAGATAGTGGGGTACCTCTCCGGCGAGCCCCCGTCCCCGCTGCGGGTGGTTCTTCCTTAACTCCGCTGAGCCCCCCCCCCCCAACCCCTGAAAATCGACTGACCCAAAAGTCGATTCAGTCAACTGAAGTGTGGCTAAATCGGAGCAGAGCAGCAGCACGAGTGAGGGGGAGAGCAGCAGCAGCAGCTGGGCGAGTGAGCGATCGAGCGAGAGCCGGAGCAGCAGCAGCAGCGCGAGCGAGCGAGCGAGAGTCGGAGCAGCAGTAGCAGATCCGGCTAGTATGGACACCACCGCCGAAGGGGCCTCACACTGGAGGAGAGCCACCATGGAGATGTCACCCGCGGCGCCAGCTTCAAGGTAGCCGCTCCATGGGGGTGCGGGATGGAGCGCCGTCATCGCCGGGAGGTCGAGTTAAGGAGAAGGTGCGATGCGATGAGTGTACAACCTCTTTGGTGGCGCCGAGTAGGCCTCGGCTTCGTCCGAGGAGTCGGTGAGGATGTTGTGGTTCCGGTGGAGCAGGTTAAGGCGGCGCTGTGGGGATGGAGCAGCTGCGATAGATGAGGCGATCGTCGGAGCAGCTCCTTGGAGGTGGAGGACGGGGCGGCTGAACCGGCGGGATGACGAGATGGACGATGGACCCTCATCCGGGGAGGTGGACGAGGGACGTTGAGCTGTTGCGGTGGACGACATCGTCGGGGAAGAGGCTCCGACTGGGCAGCGATGAGGTGGCGGACGGAGGAGGGTGGGGTTTCGCGGCTGGAGCGGAGAGGTTATGGCGGCCTATGATTTTGAATGGCGAAAAGGGGGCGATGGGAGAGGGTGAAGCATGACTTAGGGACGCGCTTGTCCAAAATGTAGGGTGTGTTACAAAAGTATCCCCCCACCAATTTGAACTAGCAGCCCTTTCGGCTCAGGGTTAGAAGGGGATTTCGTGTGTCAGGATTTGGCAGGTGGAGGGAGTTTTCGCGCGCGTTGTAATTTCGGGATAGCAAGGCGCGGGTTGTGAAGGCGCCAGTTTTGGGAGCACGATATCTGAATTTTCGGGATATAACAAGACGCGGGTTGAATTTTAGGGACAAGCCTAACGTGTAGTAATATTGTACTTGTACGTACCAAATCAATTCGCACTTCCCTCAACCAAAAGAAAACAAAAAATAAAACTATTCACACCACACAAAGAGAGAGTCTTGCCTCGTTTTACTATACAAATGCTATTCAAAGCTACTCCCTCCTTCCATCTATATAGGGCCTAATGCGTTTTTTCGATGCTAACTTTGACCAAATATTAGAGCAATAATATATGACATGCAACTTACACAAAGCACACCGTTAAATTCGTCTGTGAAAGGTTCTTTCAATGATATAATTTTCACATTGTGCATGTCATGTACTATTAATCTTGTCAATAGTCAAAGGCGGTCTTAAAAATCTCATTACGCCCTATATAGATGGAAGGAGGGAGTATGAATCCATGTTATGTCCGATTAAATTTTTTCGCTTGCTGTATAATGCATGTAACCTACTCATACCAACATTTTAGTGCATTCCAAATGTCTATACTACCGCTGCATTTCGAGCTAAATTTGAATTCGTTTCTCTATTTCAATAAGAATCTACAATCATGATTGTTGCCAACTTCAACCATCATTCGTGTATTACCTTAATAACACACCACATGATTACTATAGAGATAGATATGAACTATGTGTACTACATGAACTCGAATTCTATTTTTTGAATACACTTGATGTTGATTCCAAATAATAGTACATTTGATGTACTAACTATATATTCATAATCTAAACCATGTTCCATACGTACACCATGTTTATCACACAAAGTATAGTGCCCCGCCCCCTACATTATGACAAGTATTTAGACCTTAGTTGCAAAAGACACACATTAGCCCAAATTATAATCAATGTTCTACATTATGATATCTTCTTCAAGTATCTGTATCCACTTTTTTATAATGAATTATGATCTTTGTTCGTCTTTTACACCTTCACGATCTTCTTCTATTTGTAGCTAGCTAGAGCTAACTTTCTATCGTGCATGCACACGCCCGCCCCCCTCTCACCCACCCTTAGCGTCCCCTCCATCGCGCACGTTCATTATTTCTCTTTAGGTCGTCCACCAACGGTATGTGTAAGCCCCCGGTTCCTTCTTTCCGGCACACACCGGTCGATATACCTCTCTAGCCAAGTGTGCCTACAACAAACACATATATACTTCCCCTCTTCTCTTCTCACCGTCCATGGACCCCTATGTCCAATACGATTCCACGCAGGTGCACACTCCCGCCCCTCTTCTCATTGATCACATACTCGCACACTCCTCCCCCCTCGACATGGTAGGCCTCTCGCACCACCTCCTAGCCACACCCTCTCCCCCTGTCTGCCTCTCTGGACCTTATTTGCTTCTAACACATGCAGGCATGTATATGAACTGATCTCCCTACATATAGCCAGGTCGACTATAATTCGTTTTCACCAAGCATCGATACACTTACCTTGCTAGTTATGTCTCTCCTTTTCTCGGACACACGACGGTTGATCTTCCTACGTAGTTACGTATGCTTACCACAACCATATCTTCTCCCCTCATCATCCTTGAATACCTCCCAACCCGTCTCTCACACGCACGTGCATAGACAGACAGACATCCCCCGCCCTCTCTTATTGATATTGCACTCATACCCTCGGTTTGTCTAGAAGGCCTCTCCCACCATTTGTGAGACGCCACTCCACCACCAACCCTCCGACGCTCTACCTTTGTCTTTCTACCAACCTTATTCCTCTGCTACACATATCAATGGATGTCGATCGATCTCCCTCAATACATAGCTAGGTCTCTCTCCTTCCCCACACATATACTAGTCGATCGGTCTCTACCCCCTCCTCCCCCCCCCCACACACACACCGATAGTCGAACGTTGTAGGTAGGTATCCATGCCACGGAGAAAAACCTGCACCTCTGCCCTCTCAAATTCCAGTAGGCCAGCCGCCTTGTATCTTTGACGTGGGCAAACACAAATTCGATGGCACTCTTTATCGATCACGCAGCCACACACTTCATCCATGTTTTCAATTCTATCGATATCTCACGTCCATGACTCCGTTTCACACACATTGCGTATGTTACGTTTTTCTGATTGAGATATCATCAACACATTGCCTCTGTTTCGCACAAACCATCTCTGTCACACCCACCCACGTACGTACCTGCACCTAAAGAAGAAGTGCACGCAGGACGCACGAACTCACGTCTCGTTCCCGGCCACACCCACGCGGGTACACGGTGGAGTTCGTTTATGTACGAAAAGGCAGCCCACGTGATAATTTGACGCGTGTAGCGGTTGTTTACTTGAAGGAGGGTCAGGTACCACGCCTAGACGGAACAAAGTTCGACTTGACGCGTTAGCATTAAATAGTTATATACTCCTCAATGGCACGTACAGAATATAAAACGATTGCCATGGGGAAAATGGAAAAATGGGTTTCTCTCTCGTTACACCATCTCACACAAGGCCGTCGTGGCCTCTCTCTCTCAGTGTTGGTCAGTGATCCGGCCGCATCATGTCCGCTGGCGGAAAGGGAGGATGTGCATCGTCTCTTCGTTCGACTGTGTTGAGGCAGCACGTCCCGAGTTGTGGTACCTGCCGTTCTCTCTAACCAAGCTTCGGCGCGGTAGGGCCTTCGCCACTTGCTCGTTGCCACAGTATGGGCAGATCCCAGCCGTCGGCGCCCTCCTAGTAACATCCCGACGACCCTCACGTACAGCTTCCTCCGGCCTTGCTCCACTGCTCATCTTCCCACGTTGCTGCATGTGGATCTTCTTTAGTTGTTTTCTTAAATTGTATCTCGGCCGGCGTACTTTCCATCTTGCAGTCTCGTCCTCAAACCATTTTTGATAAACTACCATGTGCTATCTTTCCCTTATTACATGGAACATGCTTCTTTTTTGTCGGCGTATGTGTCTTCAACTCGTGTTATTGGGCAATAATTGTTTCCTTTTGACCTCCTTTTGCAGACAGGGCTATCCATTTTCACCTTGTTGCTATTGCGACCTTTTGGTGAACTGCACAAATCACTTTTCTAAAGAGTGTTTTGTGCTGTTCCGCCAAAATGTCACACGGGCAATGTTTTTACATTTCTATGGGACTGCGGAAAGGGAGATTGGTTTTGCTATCCTCCTCATCCAACTCCGTGCCTAATCTTCTCCAACAAGAAGTTAGTCCTAAAGAGAGATCGTAGAGGTGATCAGCTTCTATTTATGTGTGTTATGTTTCATCATCTAGTTCCACTATTATTGTAATCACATTGACTGGATATCTTTGCAAACAGGGATGGTTCGCTCGATTTTAGTGGAGCTGCACAAAATGATCAGATTGTGGTGTCCTTCATACTCCTCTTTTTTGGCTACAGAGCTAGGTGAAACTAGCTGCCAAGAAATGAACACTGTACCAAGGCAATGGAGCCATGCCTACGAACAGCATCGATCAATTACATTTTTTTCTTTACTTGTACACCTTCTCACAACTTTGTCTTCAGTTGTGATGTGAATATTGGCGCTGATCTGTGAACCATTGAGATGCATTAGCCATGGTAGTTTCATTTGTATTTGATGGAATGTTGTAACGAGATAATCTCGAGGCAAGACACATGAATCCTAAGTTGAAACCTTTTTTTCCTGCAGAAACCAAAAGTTGAAACCTTCATAGCATCATAGTACAATTTCATCAAAATTATGCGTACATATAAAAAAATTCCTGAAGGATTGATAGCAATGCCAGAAACAATTCAACTTCATTTCGCCGACATGTTGGACATTGTACATCCTTCATCCGGATCCACCTGCCATGCAGCAATATTGAGTGCACAACACAACTTCAGGGAAAGATTCACCCCGGTCGTTGCGCCGCAATATTAATGACTAGTGAGCAGTCAAATCACAGAGCCCCACCTTCGCCACAGTAAGTTGCTCGGACGAAGCAAACATCATTTCTCTGTTCCTTGAATCCGCTGGTACTCCCATATTCCCACAGTAATAAGTTGCTCGGGCGAATCAATCATCTCTATATCCGCTCACGTGTGATGACCAGAGGAGCTATCCATTTAGATTGCATGTTAAAAAAATAAAGGTCGATAACTAATGCGGCAAACTTTCAAAAAAAATGCGGCACCTTGGGCCAACGCGGCCAGATCGCATTTTGCACGAGAAATTACACACCATGTTTCATTGACATGTGGTCCCATTCCAACATATCAGTGAGACGACGGTGAGCCCTTTTCTACTAGTATTTTTTAACGGACGTGTAGGCCGGGGCGCCTCTTCATGAACCGTGGCAAACTGGCAACCGCCTACCGACTCTTCGCCTTTCCCTCTCATTTTGGAACTGCTGTCGCATGCTCTTCCTCTCCCTCCTCCATTTTCCTTCAGCCCTTCACTCTTCCTTCTGCCATTGTTCGATCGTCTTCTCCATGGAGGGAACAGGTCGGAAACGACCCTGTTATTCTTGCCCCGATATGAAAGATGACATGGTGGAGGAACTCATTGATCGGTGTGACATCATCACCTCGGCTAGCATGGCAGGTTAGTTCAAGCCCATTCTCGACTCAACTAATAACATCATTCCAAGGAACCCAAGAGTCAAGGAGCGGTTTGATCTCCCCTATCTTCTTCGCCGTGACCCTGATGACTACTGGCGTGGGGACGATGGAGGCCTCGCCTTGTGCAAGTTGATGCCAACTTGATAATGATACGTATGATGTTAAGATGCCATCTCTTGAGGGCAAGGATTGGGCAGGCACAAATGGAGATTGGGTTGTTTACATTGGGTCCAACTGCGAGTGGGAACTTGTGAATGTGTACAGTCGTGACTGGGTTCCACTTCCAAAAATCTCAGCAGACTGCCCAGAGGTTGAGCACACCGGTATTGTACGCACGTTCAAATACGATCATGGTGACTGTCTTCTATGGAAGATAGCAATTTGTCGAGTTCCCAACCGCTCTTGGAATTACAACAGCTATGAAGTTGTTGCTATCTTTGACAAGCTTGTTGTCGTCCTTCGTGGTTCGACTGGATGGATATTGCTCAAAAATCAGTTTCTATACACGGATGTGCACTGTGATGCAATTCAATACGAGGGCCTTGTGTTTGTTGCCACCACTCATGGCACTGTTTTTGCATGGAATCCTTATACTTTCGGTACGTTTGTCTTCCATCATAATTATAATTGTTTCATCCACATGCATGTGGGTTAGCAAGTTTCCCTTTACTAATTAACCTTCTTCTTGTGTTACCAAGGTCCTGTGAACATTCCACCACCTATACTTGAAAAATTTTATAACCAAGGGGGAGATTGTTGGGGAACGTAGTAATTTCAAAAAAATTCCTACGTACACGCAAGATCATGGTGATGGCATAGCAACGAGAGGGGAGAGTGTTCATCCACGTACCCTCGTAGACCGTAAGCGGAAGCGTTATGACAACACGGTTGATGTAGTCGTACGTCTTCACGATCCGACCGATCCAAGCACCGAACGTACGGCACCTCCGAGTTCAGCACACGTTCAGCTCGATAACGATCCCAGGGCTCCGATCCAACAAAGCTTCGGGGATGAGTTCCGTCAGCACGACGGCGTGGTGACGATGATGATGCTCCACCGGCGCAGGGCTTCGCCTAAACTCTGTGACGATACGACCGAGGTGGAATATGGTGGAGGGGGGCACCGCACACGGCTAAGGAACAATCCGTAGATCAACTTGTGTGTCCATGGGGTGCCCCCTGCCCCCGTATATAAAGGAGTGGAGGAGGGGAGGGTCGGCCCTCTCTATGGCGCGCCCTAGGGGAGTCCTACTCCCACCGGGAGTAGGATTCCCTCTTTCCTAGTCCAACTAGGAGTCCTTCCATGTAGTAAGAGTAGGAGACAAGGAAGGGGAAGAGAGAAGGGAAGGAAGGAGGGGGTGCGGCCCCTCCCCCTAGTCCAATTCGGACTAGGCCATGGGGGGGGCGCGGCCTGCCCTAGGCAGCCCCTCTCTCTTTCCCGTATGGCCCAATAAGGCCCAATACTTCTCCCCGGCGAATTCCCGTAACTCTCCGGTACTCCGATAAATACCCGAATCACTCGGAACCTTTCCGAACTCCGAATATAGTCGTCCAATATATCGATATTTACGTCTCGACCATTTCGAGACTCCTCGTCATGTCCTCGATCTCATCCGGGACTCCGAACCCTTTCGGTACATCAAAACTTATAAACTCATAATAAAACTGTCATCGTAACGTTAAGTGTGCGGACCCTACGGGTTCGAGAACTATGTAGACATGACCTAGAACCATTCTTGGTCAATAACCAATAGCGGGACCTGGATGCCCATACTGGTTCCTACATATTCTACGAAGATCTTTATCGATCAAACCGCATAACAACATACGTTGTTCCCTTTGTCATCAGTATGTTACTTGCCCGAGATTTGATCGTCGGTATCCAATACCCAGTTCAATCTCATTACTGGTAAGTCTCTTTACTCGTTCCGTAATGCATCATCCCGTAACCAACTCATTTGGTCACATTGCTTGCAAGGCTTTATAATGATGTGCATTACCGAGAGGGCCCAGAGATACCTCTCCGACAATCAGAGTGACAAAACCTAATCTCGAAATACGCCAACTCAACAGTACCTTCGGAGACACCTGTAGTACTCCTTTATAATCACCCAGTTACGTTGTGACGTTTGGTAGTACCCAAAGTGTTCCTCCGGTAAACGGGAGTTGCATAATTCTCATAGTTACAGGAACATGTATAAGTCATGAAGAAAGCAATAGCAACATACTAAACGATCAAGTGCTAGGCTAACGGAATGGGTCATGTCAATCACATCATTCTCCTAATGATGTGAACCCATTACTCAAATGACAACTCTTTTGTCCATGGCTAGGAAACATAACCATCTTTGATAAACGAGCTAGTCAAGTAGAGGCATACTAGTGACACTATGTTTGTCTATGTATTCACACATGTATTATGTTTCCGGTTAATACAATTCTAGCATGAATAATAAACATTTATCATGAAATAAGGAAATAAATAATAACTTTATTATTGCCTCTAGGGCATATTTCCTTCAGTCTCCCACTTGCACTAGAGTCAATAATCTAGTTCACATAGCTATGTGATTTAACACCAATATTCACATCTGCATGTGATTAATACCCATAGTTCACATCATCATATGATCAACACCCAAAGGGTTTACTAGAGTCAATAATCTAGTTCACATCGCTATGTGATTAACACCCAAAAGAGTACTAAGGTATGATCATGTTTTGCTCGTGAGAGAAGCTTAGTCAACGGGTCTGTCATATTCAGAGCCGTATGTATTTCGCAAATATTCTATATCCACAATGCTCTGCACGGAGCTACTCTAGATAATTGCTCCCACTTTCAATATGTATCCAGATTGAGACTTAGAGTCATCTGGATTGGTGTAAAAGCTTGCATCGTTGTAACTTTTACGACGGGCTCTTTTATCACCTCCATAATCAAGAAACATCTCCTTAGTCCTCACTAAGGATATTCTTGACCCATGTCCAGTGATCTACTTATTAGATCAAAATTGTATTCCTTTGCCAAACACAGAGCAAGGTATACAATAGGTCTGGTTCACAGCATAGCATACTTTATAGAATCTATGACTGAGGCATAGGGAATGACTTTTCATTCTCTTTCTATTTTCTGCAATGGTTGGGTCTACACCTTGTAACACAGGCAAGAACTCCTTCTTTGACTGTTCCATTTTGAACTATTTCAAAAATTTATCAAGGTATGTACTCATTGAAAAATCTTATCAAGCGTCTTGATCTATCTATATAGATCTTGATGCTCAATGTGTAAGCAGCTTCACCGAGGTCTTGCTTTGAAAAACTCTTATTCAAGTATCCTTTCAGGCTATCCAGAATTTCCATATCATTTCCAATTAACAATATGTCATCCACATATAATATTAGAAATGCTACAGAGCTCCCACTCACTTTCTTGTAAATACAAGCTTCTTCAAAAGTCTGTATAAAACCATATGCTTTGATCAACTCATCAAAGTGTATATTCCAACTCCGAGATGCTTGCACCAGTCCATTGATGGATTGCTGGAGCTTGCACACTTTGTTAGCATCTTTAGGATTGACAAAAACTTTCTAGTTGCATCATATACAACTCTTCTTTAATATATCCATTACGGAATGCAGTTTTGACATCCATTTGCTAGATTTCATAAAATGTGGCAATTGCTAACATGATTCAGACAGACTTAAGCTTCAATACGAGTGAGAAAATCTCATCGTACTCAACACCTTGAACTTGTTGAAAACATTTCGCAACAAGTCGAGCTTAGTAGATAGTAACACTACTATCAATGTCCGTATTCCTCTTGAAGATCCATTTATTTAACATGGCTTGCTGATTGAGGGAGTCCTGGATTAGGGGGTGTCCAGATAGCCGGACTACCATCATCAGCCGAACTATCATCGGCCGGACTATCATCATCGACCGGACTCCAAGACTATGAAGACACAAGATTGAAGACTTCGTCCCGTGTCCAGATGGGACTTTCCTTGGCGTGGAAGGCAAGCTTGGAGATACGGATATGTAGATCTCCTACCATTGTAACCGACTCTATGTAACCCTAGCCCTCTCCGGTGTCTATATAAACCGGATGGCTCTAGTTCGTAGGACAACAACAACAACAACCATTACAATCATACCATAGGCTAGCTTCTAGGGTTTAGCCTCTTTAATCTCGTGGTAGATCCACTCTTGTAAACATCCACAATATCAATATCAATCAAGCAGGACGTAGGGTTTTACCTCCATCAAGAGGGCCCGAACCTGGGTAAAACATCGTGTCCCTCGTCTCCTGTTACCATCCGCCTAGACGCACAGTTCGGGACCCCCTACCCGAGATCCGCCGGTTTTGACACCGACATTGGTGCTTTCATTGAGAGTTCCTCTGTGTCGTCACCGATAGGCTTGATGGCCTCTTCAATCGACAACGACGCAGTCCTGGGTGAGACTTTTCTCCCCGGATAGATCTTCGTATTCGGCGGCTTCGCACTGCGGGCCAACTCACTTGGCCATCTGGAGCAGATCGAAAGCTACGCCCCTGGCCGTCAGGTCAGGTTTGGAAGCCTAAACTTCACGGCCAATATCCGCGGGGACTTGATCTTCGGTGGATCCGAGCCACAGCTGAGCATGCCGCGCTGTCACGATGGGCACGACCTAACTCTGCCGCTGGACAGCACCTTGGAGGCCGCACACGAATCCGCTCCGACCCATAGTCCGGAGCCGATCGCTCAGATCGAGGACGGATGGCTGGACACCGCCTCGGGAGCTGCAACTTCTACGGCGATGGAGCCGAACACTTACCTTGTCCCGCATAAAGCTCATGACTCCGAGGTGCCGGACTCTCTGCCGGACTCCGAACCTCCTACGCCCCTGCCGATCGAATCCGACTGGGCGCCGATCATGGAATTCACCGCTGCGGACATCTTTCAGCACTCACCCTTCGGCAATATCTTAAATTTGCTGAAGCATCTCTCGCTATCCGGAGAGCCCTGGCCGAACTACGGCCAGGATGGTTGGGACGCGGACGACGAAGAAATTCAGAGCCCACCCACCACCCACTTCGTAGCCACCGTCGACAATCTAACCGACGTACTCGACTATGACTCCGAAGACATCGATGGTATGGACGACGATGCCGGAGACTATCAAGAACCAGTGCCTACAGGACACTGGAAGACCACCTCGTCATACGACATATACATGGTGGACACCCCAAAAGATGGGGACGGCGAAGAAGCAACGGAGGCCGATTCCTTAAAGAAACAGCCCAAGCGCCAACGTCAGCGGCGCCGCTCTAAATCCTGCCACAGCAAGAATGGAGATTCCGGCACAGGAGATAATAACACCCCAGAAAGTGCCAAAGACAACCCCCTCCAGCACGATCAAGCGCAGGAGGAGGCAGAAGCAAGCCCTCACGAGAGGGCGGCAGACGAAGAGGTCGAGGATGATAATTACTTACCTCCCTCCGGAGACGAGGCAAGCCTCGACGACGACGAATTCGTCGTGCTTGAGGATCCCATCGAACAAGAGCATTTCAGACGCAGGCTAATGGCCACGGCAAACAGCCTAAAGAAAAAGCAGCAACAGCTTCAAGCTGATCAAGACCTACTGGCCGACAGATGGACCGAGGCCCTCGCGGCCGAAGAGTATGAACTCGAACGCCCCTCCAAAAGTTACCCAAAACGCAAGTTGCTCCCCCGACTAGAGGAGGAAGCGTACAAACCTGCATCACCAGCGCACAATACGGCAGACCGACCACCTCGTGGCCGCGACAGAGAGGCGTGCAAGCCCTCCACCAAAACTGTACCCCGGCATCGCTCAAAAAGCATGAAGCCACGGGGGAACGCGCCGGACTTGCGGGATATATTGGAGGACAAGGCAAGACAATCCAGATCTATCTATGGATCACGTGGGCGCCCCAAGACCCACGACGAATACCGTTGCGCTGGATACAACTACTCCGGCCGGGCCGAACACAGCAGACAACGCTCTCTCGAGCTACGTCGCGATATTGCTCAATACAGAGGCGCCGCACACCCACTATGCTTCACTGACGAAGTAATGGATCATCAAATCCCTGAAGGGTTTAAACCCGTTAATATCGAATCCTACGATGGCACAACAGACCCCGCGGTTTGGATTGAGGATTATCTCCTCCATATACATATGGCCCGTGGCGACGATCTTCACGCCATCAAATATCTCCCACTCAAGCTTAAAGGACCAGCTCGGCATTGGCTTAACAGCCTGCCCGCAGAGTCAATTGGATGCCGGGAAGACCTGGAAGCCGCATTCCTCGACAACTTCCAGGGCACGTATGTGCGACCACCGGACGCAGATGACCTAAGCCACATAATCCAGCAGCCAGACGAATCGGCCAGGCAATTCTGGACACGGTTCTTAACAAAGAAAAATCAAATTGTCGACTATCCGGATGCAGAGGCCCTCGCTGCCTTCAAACATAACATCCGCGACGAGTGGCTGGCCCGGCACCTAGGACAGGAAAAGACGAAATCCATCGCAGCCCTCACATCACTCATGACCCGCTTTTGTGCGGGAGAGGATAGCTGGCTAGCTCGCAGCAACAACCTCAGCAAAAACGCTGCCAGTCCGGATACCAAGGACCGCAATGGCAGGTTGCGTCGAAACAAAAACAAACGCCGCATTAACGGCGATAGCAATGAGGATACGGCAGTCAACGCCGGATTCCGAGGCTCCAAGCCCGGTCAACGGAAGAAGCCATTCAAAAGAACCACTCCGGGCCCGTCCAATTTGGACTGAATACTCGACCGCTCCTGTCAAATACATGGAACCCCCGAAAAGTCAGCTAACCACACCAATAGAGATTGTTGGGTATTCAAGCAGGAAGGCAAATTAATCACCGAAAACAATGACAAGGGGCTACACAACGATGACAAGGAAGAGACCCGGCCGCCGAAACACAGAGGACAAAAGGGATTCCCCCCTCAAGTTCGGACGGTAAACATGATATACGCAACGCATATTCCCAAGAGGGAGCGGAAGCGTGCACTAAGGGACGTATACGCGATGGAGCCAGTCGCCCCAAAATTCAACCCATGGTCCTCTTGCCCGATCACTTTCGATCGAAGAGACCATCCGACCAGTACCGCCATGGCGGATTCGCCGCATTGGTTTTAGACCCAATCGTCGATGGATTTCACCTCACGGGAGTCCTGATGGACGGCGGCAGTAGCCTGAACCTGCTTTATCAGGATACAGTGCGCAAGATGGGCATAGACCCTTCAAGGATTAAACCTACAAAGACAACCTTCAAAGGCGTCATACCAGGTGTCGAGGCCAGTTGTATAGGCTCAGTTACACTGGAAGTGGTCTTCGGATCCCCGGATAATTTCCGAAGCGAGGAGTTAATCTTCGACATAGTCCCATTCTGCAGTGGCTATCACGCTCTGCTCGGACAAACCGCGTTCGCAAAATTCAACGCGGTGCCGCATTATGCATACCTTAAGCTCAAGATGCCAGGCCCTCGTGGAGTCATCACGGTCAATGGAAACACGGAACGCTCCCTCCGAACGGAGGAACATACAGCGGCTCTCGCGGCAGAATACAGAGCAGCCTTTTAAGGCAATTTTTGAGTCCGGCCGTTAAACGACCGGACACGGCCAAACGCGCCCGGAGCAACATCAACCAAGACCACCTGGCACGTTCCGAGCACGCGTAGCAATGCGGCCTCAACCCCAGCCCTCGCTCAATTGTAAGACAAACTCTCCGCGTACATAATTACGCCCTGGAGATACCATGGGCATAGGGGGAGAGGCACAACCACAACAGACCCAGAGTGCGGTTCGACCACACCAGGGGCTCCCAAGTGTGTCGCTCTTTTTATCTTTTATTTCTCTCTTTTTTATACAGAACTCTGTCCGACGGCGAACCTGCCGAACTCATGATGCAACAGCCAGGGAGGGACAAAGGCCGCGACGAACACTCAGGTGGTCTCCATTACGAGCATTAAATTTGTTAAATACACCATTCCGCGGCCTACCCCTGGAGGGAGACGCCTTTAATTCATCCAATCCCTTGCTTTCCGCACTATTTGTATCATTCCGCACTCATAGAATATCTTCTCGCATAAAATGCAGCACTTTTTGCCCATAATTGCATTACCTTATATATATATATATATATATATATATATATATATATATATATTCATTTACGACATGATGCATCCGTACATTTTGGTACGGCCAAATACACCAGGGGCTTATGTTCCCCGCATTATGGTGTGATAAAGTTCGAACACTTTCACAAGTGCGGCACCCCGAACTTATAGCATTATATGAATCGGCTCCGAATCATGTCTTGGGTCAATAGTTGGGTTTGCCCGGCTCCCATGTTTGGCACCTTAGGTTTCGTTCTATCGGCTAAGGTAGCACTGGGAGAACCACTGCGATTGCGCCCCGGTTGAGCCGGGTTAACGCCTTAGTGGAGAAAGCTAAAACTGACTGTCATGATAAGGCGAGAGACTGGTCGCTGTTCGAGAGGTCCTTTCGGGTCCTTAAAGACCTACGTCGCTTCGAGCGAAGTTCCGGATAATGTCCGACGAAGGCGTGGATAGCGCCCCGAATTCGGTCTTCCGAATACTAGGGGCTTCGCCGAAATTTAAAATTATAGAATTCTATGGCTAAGTGAGAGTGTTCAAGCACTATAAGTCCGGTTGCCTTGTTCGTTGTGTTGAGCGCCTCCCTAGATGGACCCAAAAATGGGAACAAGAGCGCTCAAGTTTATCCCGAACACCCCAGCACTCGTGGCATGGGGGCTGAAGCCGACGACTTGCCATCTCTCAGATTTAATAAATGGCCGCACAGAAGGTAATATTTTAAATTAACAAGCGTTGCTTAGCGCATATGAACAAAGTTTTCAGCGCACAGGATAACACATTGCGAATTCACTCAATAATTACATCCCTGGGGCACTCATCCGCAATCTTGCGGGCACCCTTCAGGACAGTCTTATAGTACATCTCGGGCGTACGATATTCCTTGCCCGCTGGTGGCGCGTCAGTGATTAGCTTCTCCAGATCCAGCTTGCCCCAATGCACCTTTGCGCGGGCAAGGGCCCGACGAGCACCTTCAATACAGGCGGAGCGCTTGATAACCTCCACCCAGGGGCACGCATCCACCAACCGTCGCACGAGGCCGAAGTAGCTCCCAGGCATGGCCTCTCCAGGCCATAGCCGGACTATGAGGCCCTTCATGGCCTGCTCGGCCGCCTTGTGGAGCTCGACCAGCTGCTTCAGCTGGTCGCTAGGGGGCACCGGATGGCCGGCCTCAGCATACTGAGACCAAAAGACCTTCTCCATTGAGCTCCCCTCCTCGGCTCGGTAGAATACGGCGGCATCAGATATGCTGCGAGGCAGATCTGCAAACGCCCCTGGAGAGCTCCGAATTCGGGTAAGTAACACGTAATTTACATTCACATGCTTGCTTTGCATGAAAAATGCCTTACCCGCCGCTATCTTCCTCACCAACTCAATCTCCTGAAGGGACTTATGGGCATCGGCCTTGGCAGTCTTGGCACTTTCGAGAGCCGAGGCAAGCTCGGACTCTCGAGTCTTTGAGTCACGCTCCAAACTCTCATGCTTTTCCATGAGAGCTTGGAGCTCTTGCTGAACCACCGCCACCCGCGCCTCCTGCTTTTCTCGCTCTGCCCATTCCGCGGCCGCATTGCGTTCGGCCACAGACACGGCCTCCTTCAGGGTCGCCACCTTGTTCGTGGCCCCTGCAGTACCCATGTTATCCTTGTTATTTTTTGTTGCAACCTAAATCCTTTTCTGTAAGGTACAAGTTCAAAGTGGTGTTACTCACCTTCTTTGTCCTGGAGCTGCTTCTTGGCGCGGCCGAGCTCTTGCTCGGACCGCTCGAGCTCCTACTTCAAAGCACCGACCTCCGCAGTCAGTGCGGCAGAGGTCAGCAGCGCAGCCTGCAACCCATATTGACATAATTTTTTAGCAACCCTGCGTATATCTTCTCTTTTTTTTTAATCATCAGTCTGTCTTTTCTTTCCGAACACCGAACCGAGCATCAGGGGCTACTGTCTATGTGGTATTACATTGCATATTTTTAACTTCTTACCTCAAATCCTGATAGAAGGCTATTGCAGGCTTCGGTCAGCCCGCTCTTGGCAAGCTGTACCTTCTGAATCACCGCACTCATAATAGTGCGGTGTTCTTCCTCGATGGAAGCGCCTGGAGCGCCTCCAACAAATTGTCCGGCGCCTCCGGTTGGACAGAAGCCGCCGGCGTCACGGTCTTGCCCTTCGTGCAAAGGGGCCGCCGGCCAGACTCCGGAACCACTGCGGGTTCTGATGTGGAGTCCGGCGCAAAGTCCGGGAGGCCGCCTTGTGGCGCCTCCGGAGCCTCCCCCGGATGGGTCCCTTCTTGGGATCCCACCTCGGCGTCCTCAGTATCGCGAGGGGTGGAGGCGGTCGGGATGGAGTCTACATCCGACGGAGCCAACGACCCGCTCGATGAAGCGGGGAGACCATCATTGGCCGGACTACAGGCAGCATGCGGCATCAGAATGACACTATGTGACGCAGAAAAAGAAATTATAAATCATTCAGGAATCCGGATACTTACGACTCGCCGGAGGCCTGGCCCTTGAAGGCCATTCTTCCTCGCCAACGTTGATGTTGGCGGAGCTGTCCGGGGGAATAGTCCTTCCCCTCTTGGACCCTTCGGCCTCCCCTGTTGGGGAAGCCTTCCTCTTCCTCTCTCCCTCCTCTGGAAGAGAGTCCTCTTTCTCCTCCTCGTTTTCGGGGGAGGAGTCCTCTGGAAGTGATCTTGTACGGGAGAGGGGCAATCAGGTTTTTGGGGAGCACACTCCTGTGACTGCTGCCAGCGACGACTTCCTCAACAACAGCCTTCTTCCCCGACCTCGGTAACCTCTTCATCAACGACATGAGTGACAACATCAACCACATCGGTTCTGCTCCCGCTGTACAGTATGTGATTATGTCCTCTTGGTTTAGTATGCATCAGTACTTTGATGTTAGCAATTGTCGTCATGATCTATCTATTGCATATTCGGATTAAATATCATACTAAATTGCTCATATATTCAACAATCCAATCCAAAAACCTGATTACAAGCAATTTACTCCGAGTGGTTTTGCTGCGCTTTTGAAGCCGCCTACTTTTAAGGGGTGCAATATAAAAGGTGGCGCACAAGAGCAGTATATTGGTTTCAGATCATGTACTGCTATGACGCCACTAAGGGTAAGCCTGAGGGTGATCTTAATCCTACACAGCAGGAAGCTTTTCAGAACATGGATACCCTCTTCAAAGCCGCCATGCTGAGTGTTCTTGACGATTCCATTGTGGATTCATATATGTCGTTTGACAGCGGCAAAGACATGTGGGCTGCGCTCGAGGCCACGTTTGGGCCCTCGGGCGCTGGCAACGAGTTGTACGTCATGGAGCAATTCTGTGACTACAAGATGACTGATGAGCGCTCTGTTGTTCAGCAGACTCATGAGATACAGTCACTCTCTAAGGAACTTGAGTACTTTAAGTGTGTGTTGCCGGACAAATTTGTTGTTGGGACCATCATTGCCAAGCTTCCACCTTCATGGAACGATTTTGCTACTTCTCTGAAAAACAAGAGACATGAGTTTTCTGTTTTGGATCTCATTATCACTCTTGATTTTGAGGAGAAGGCGTGAGCAAAAGACACATGTGCTCGGGTCGCTGAGGGAGCTTCTAGTGCCCACATGGTACACGAGAAGAACTTCCAGCCCAACCAGCCCCAAAACAACAAGAACAAATCTCAGGGGAAAGGCAAGTTTGATGCAAAGAACAAGCCGTCACATTCTACCAACTTCAAGAAGAATTCTCATAACGGGAAGGGATACAAACCTCAATTTTGGTAGCACCGCACAAAATTTATATGGCTGCATCTACCTGCTGTCAGCTAACCTCATGGTGCTCCAGGTATTCCTACATTCGTAACTAGGTACGATGACCACCGCAAGATGAAATTACCTTATTCGTACGTTGACTTGCTAAATGCAGTGTGGAATGATCCTATCATGTGTGGAGGAGCAAACAAGCAGTGCAGCCGAAGGTGGAAATCAACCAAGGACTTATGAAATTATATATAATCTTCGTCAGGCAGGTCAGTATCCCCTTCGTCCAGATGATCGTGTTTTGTCATGCCGAGCTATTGATATGTGCTACTATTTTGCAACACCGTTTAAGTATAACTACTGTTTTCCTATCTTTTCAGATTCAGGACAATGAATATGATTTCAGGGGAACTACACAATATGGACCCATGTTGATTCATCTCTATTGCCTCATGTGTTTGCTACAAATTTTTCAGCATCAATTGCAAGATGAGGCAGCTAGCTAGCTGTGGAGTTGCTAACATGCTCAAAGTGCTCGCAACATTGAGAAGAAACAAGCATCCCCAGGAAATTAATGTGTGCACAGGGAGGCCCTTTGCTCAGAGAAGCATCGACCGATTTTCTTTATTTCCACACCTTCTCACAGCTTTGTATTGGTTATAGTACGGTGAATCATTGAGATGCATAGACATGCTGAACTTTTGTTCTTCTGAATGTTAGTTTAATGTGAGTGTCTGCATCCAGTACCGCATCCTCTAATTTGGTGGATGCACACAGAGAAAATAAATCTCCTTAATTTACTCCATAACCACCCTATTAAATAGGCCTAGTAACAAACCAGGCACATGCAGTGGCCGGCGGGCACATGCATCTTGCATGCATGGCCAATCAGCCAAGTCCATGCGCTAGCTCCAATGCAGCAACGCAAAAGAAGAGAGCGGTTCTTGGGAAAAAGCGAGTAGTTAGTGCAGCGGGCCTTATAAACATGAACAACTCGCTCTCCCGCTTCCGTCTCCCCACCCCCACCCCCCAATTCCCACCGTTCCCAATCTTCCTCACTCATCCAGATAACCCCGCTCACCTTCTTCCTCACTCGTACAGAAAACGCCTGCTCCTCTTCTTCCACTCCTACAGAAATCCCCAGCCCTCCTTCTTCCCCACTCGCACTGCCACTAGGCTTGTCTCTGGCTACTCTGCTCAAACCCATGAGCTCGGCGCGACGCCCACAAGGAAAATGGAATCGGCTGGCCCCAGCGCCAAGAAGATGAGGCTCCCGCCAACGGCGACGCCGGTTGTAGATCCCGCACCCGGTAGCGCGGGGAGAAGCGGCGAGCACCCCCCCCCCACCCGGATCTGAGGATCCGGTAGAATCTCCGGTGGACCGCATCAGCGATCTCCCGGGCGTCATCCTTGAGGAGATCATCTCGCTTCTCCCCACCAAGGATTGCTGCCGCACACAAGTCCTCTCAACTCGGTGGCGCCCTCTATGGCGCACCGCGCCCCTCAATCTCGACTGTCGTCAGATATCTGTCCTTCCTGAATTTGATCTCCTCAGGGCCCCGTTCAATGCCTCTGCATCCCGACAAGCTACCTACTGTCCATACCCGACAAGGTGGACGCTTGGCTGACATCCCCTGAATTTGGAAAACTCCAGCAGTTTGAGTTCTACCATTACCATGAAAGTTTCATACCAAGAACATACAAAGAATTTGTGCCCACACCACCGTTGTCCATCTCGCAGTTTTCCTCCTCTCTCCACACCGCCACCTTCGCCCGGTGCCATCTACCAGACGATCTGGTACAAATGCTTCGACTCCCACTGCTAAAAAAACTTTCGCTTGTGGTGGTTTATCTGTTGGAGGCCTCACTACACAGCATCATCCACTCCAGTTACCCTGCCCTCGAGCGTTTGCTGATTGTTTTGGGAATAGAAATCGGTATCAGTCTTCTCCAAATAAAGTCGCCTCACCTTAAAAGCATTGGAATCTGTTTTAAAGGACAACAACTCATCATCGAAGATGCCCCTTCACTTGAAAGGTTGCTCCTTCATAATTGTTATACACCTTCAGAAATAACTGTCATCTCTACGCCCAAACTGGAGACATTGGGTGTAATTCGTGACCCGTTTAATAATCATAAGGAGTTGGTGTTTGGCTCCTCACTTCTTCAGGTACTGTATATTATCATCTACACATTTGTAATCATATGCTGCATTTTTCATTTGTGCGCATAAGTTTTATATCATCTTGGAGTACACTTTGGGTACTAATATTATGGTATATGCTCAATGAAGAGTTTGTCCATTGATAGCCTATCAATGCTGCTGGATTCTGTCAAGATCATATATATCGGAATCTATAGTTTTGATCTGTACATAATAATTGGCTTGCTGCGATGCTTTTGATCTCTAGAGAATTTATACATAGAGGTGATGATTTCATGCACATTGAAAGCACGTATATATTGTACTAGAATTAACTGTTCAGTTGTTGTTCTTTTGACATACCCTTTTTTTAGACCTTAATTGTTTTCAATCTTCATGTCTACTTAGGCAGAACCAAATGGAGAAAAACATATAACCAATCGTTGGTGTAATAAGCACAAGGATTTTCTCAGTTCTCATGACATTTGTTTGAGGACAATAACGATGGGACGATATGCATCCAACCAGGCAAACAGAAGCTTTGTCACATTCTTCCTGTTGAATGCGACGTTACTATTGTCCATGAGGCTTAATTTTTACAGCAAGAGATTTCTCACGGACGAACATGTCAAACAGCAAAAACAGAAGTTTCAGGTGGACAGATGGGCTTCTAAACGTGCTCGGCTTCTATTTACAATAAGTTGTAGACATCCTGAAATAAATTTTTTTGCACAGGATGTTGATTTTATGGATCAGACCGATCCATTTGTTTGTGACTGCAAAAAAGAGTGGTTGGGTTAGATGTTACTGTCATGTTCAATCTGGGTTTTGTCTAAAAATTTGATGAACAATTAATCCTTGGGCTTTTTGTACCATTTGTATGCTTGACTTGCATGTTGTTGCCCTCGTACTCCCCTCCACCTGCCACTACACTGCCGCATCTTCCATGGCTGCTGTTCGTTCCCGTCCGAGGCCTTGCCGTTGTTCTCCGTCTTAGTTCGCTTGCTGTACCCGCCGCCATCTGGGCGTTGTCAACATGGTCAACAACCAAGAGGAATCAGGAGATGACTATACGTGGAGAGGCTGACAGTAGGGACCCACCAGGGTCATTGCATTTCGCAAGCAGGTGCCTCGTTATTACAAGCCAAAAAAATACTTCATCCTAATTGTTTGACAACTAGGTTCCACGCAATTGTCAATGTAGTCAATAAACGAGAAAATTACACAACAAGCGGATAACACCAGGGACCCAGTAGCTCGCCCAGTTGTTTTTCAGTTTCAGAGATGGAGCTCAACTGCGCGTTATGCAAGGGCTGTGGCCCGTCTAGCCCACGCTTACGCTTTTATTAAGCACATGACGAGCCCAGTTGATATATTTTTTCTTTCTAAAATTGGCTAGCCCAGTTCTTTTTTTTTGGAGAATACCAAAACCGAGGCCTACTTGTTTTTCTCAGCCCTGCTAGGCTACAAACCTTTCAAGACGAGGAGGGATGTAAGTAGTAAGAAATGGGCTTCCCCAGAAAATGGGCTATAAGTTGTAAGAAATGTGCTGTAAATTTTTAAACCAAAGCCAACCGACAACTGCATTAAAATATCATTTTTTTGGGATTTCTCTACTCTCTACTCTTACAAAAACCAAAGCCAACTGGCAATTACATTAAAATATCATCTTTTCTCCCACAAGATAAACTACTCATACAAATGCATCTTCATGTTCCGTGCAACGAACGGGCATCTTGCTAGTTAAGATTCTAAATTTCGTTCATTTTTTTGCGGAGAATTGTTTTTTGAATTTTATTTTGATATAATTTTTTGAAAATTATTTTTAACGTGACTCGAAATTTCGTGATTAAAAGAGTTCGGACCCCACCGAAATATGCAACATTTCATTGAATTTTTTAGTAGTGCCCAGAATATATGGTCTGTAATGCTAATAAAAAGAATATGGGCTTCAAATATCCTTAAGAATTAGCAAATGGGCTGTAAATTATTGAAAATAATGGCTAATGGGTTGTATGATGTTTTCCACAGATTTGGAGGCTGACTTCTGGGCCTACTAGGTTGACGATGACGTTGTCCTAATTTTTTTGACGCGTACGCAAGGCTTTGTCAACTTACTCAACACACAGCAATGACTGTTGGATGTCCATCCAACGGCCGTCATGCTTCTTCAATCTCTGATCTTCCTACTCCAGCCACCCAAACCAGTGCCGGCAGGACTGCCTGCTCCCTCCTCCCGTGGCTGGCTGTGCTGCCGCCAGGCCATCCCTCTAACCACCCGCACATCCTGTTATTTTCCGGCGACGTCAGCCTCACCCCGTAGCCGACCAGTCAGCGCTCGTTCTCCCCTCAACATGGGCATCCGCTGCGGTGGCTTCACCGGCTCCGGGTGGTTCTCTTCCTGGGCTCGCCCTCGTCCATCGCGTTTGTGCTCTCGGCGTGGCGAGGTCAATATGGTCCACAAACAACAGCCATCGGAAGAGGCTGATAGTAGGGGCCCACATAGGGAAATGCCTCCTTATTACCCGCAAAATAATGATTCCTCCACCTGATAGCTGGGACCCACCAGAAGGGCCTCTGTATTTCACGAAAAAACCGTTCCCCCCGCTGTCAGCTCGGACCCACCGGAAATGCCTCCTTATTACGCACACAAAAATGAATACTCCCCCTGCTAGCTGGGACTCACCTTGGTGGGAGGCTGACTTGTGGGCCTACTAAGTTTACGGGGACGGAGGGCTTTGCCAACTTAGTCAATATGAACGATTCTAGCTCCAGTGACCGTACGATGTCCATCCAACGGCCGTAGTGCTTCTTCAACCTCTGGTCTTCGTGCTCCAGCCGCCCAAAGCAGCGCCGATCGTGCCGCATGCTCCTGCCTCCTGTGGCTGGCTGTGATGCCGCGGAGGCCTCACCGCCCCCTACTACTCCCACCGCTAGCCAGGCCATCCCTCTACTCACCCACACCCCCTGTTATTCTGCAGCGATGGCAGCCTCACACCGCAGCCGAACCAGTGAACCCTCGTACTCCTCTTCGCGTGGGCATCCACTGCTGCGTCTTCCCTAGCTCCGCGTCGTCCCCTTCCTAGGCCTCGTCGTCATCCACCGCCATGGTGCTCTCGGCACGGCGTGGTCAATGTGGTCAACGACCGACTTCCATCGGAAGAGTACTGTATGTGGAGAGGCTGACAGCTGGGTCCACGACGGCCGCAAGGAAGTGCCTCCTTATTACGCGCAAAATAATTAATCCTCCACCTGACAGCAGGGACCCACCAGACGGGCCACCATATTTCACGAAAAAACTTTCCCCCTGACTATTGGGACCCACCAGCTACACCTTCGCACGCAAGGAAGTGCATCCAGGCAAAAAAACGATTCGCCCCCTGACTGCTGGGACACACTAGCTACATCTTCGCACGCAAGGAAGTGCGTCCAAAAAAACGATTCGCCCCCCTGACTGCTGGAACCCACCAGCTACATCTTCGCACGCAAGGAAGTGCGTCCGGGCAAAAAAAACGATTCGCCCCCCTGACTGCTGGGACCCACCAGCTACATCTTCACACGCAAGGAAGTGCCTGACAGTCGGGACCCACCTGGTCGAAGCGTACGTAGCGTTGTCATTCTAGTCGTGAACGTGTATGTACATATATACTGGTCGATGTAGAGGCGCGCACGTGTCGTAGTAAAGGCGCGTACGTGTCGTAGTAGAGGCGCGCATGTAGCATGTACACGTACATACAGCGGCCAGTGTGCAAGAAAGAAAATACGGCCACGTATGTGTACATACAGGCAGGGTCTCGAACGCCTAATCACGCATATGCACGACCAGGGCTCGTGTACATGGCTGGGTCGGAACGGAGAAACAACGTCATTGTCATGTTCATGGGGAGCCAACCGGCTGGGTCGGAACGGAATGTGTCGTCGTGTTCATCGGGAGGGCTTGGACGGAACAGGCGATGGAAATGAGGCCTGGCGTACCGTAGAATGGAGGAAACGACCTTGTGTTTGACCGGCCACGTTCGAAACGGGATCCTGTTCATCGGGAGGGGTCTGGCGTACCACAAAATGGAGGAAACGGACCTCCTACGGTCGAAACGGGGGTCTTGTTGATCGAGAGGGGTGTGGTGTACCGCAAAACAGATGAAACGGACTTGTGTTGGAGTGCTACAGTCGAAACGGGGGTCCTGTTGATCGGGAGGGGTGTGGCATACCGCAAAACGGACGAAACAGACTTGTGTTGGAGCGCTACGGTCGAAACGGGGGTCCTGTTCAACGGGAGGGGTGTGGCATACCACAAAACGGGAGTCCACGGGATACTGTTCATCTCCACCATCGACCTCCTCCAGCCTCCACGGGCTCCTGTTCATCCAGCCTCCACCGCGCGCTACTCCACCGGCTACTGTTCAACCACCCCTCCACGGGCACCCCTCCACCGTCTACTGTTCATTGAAAGGGCTAGTTGTCGACTAGAGGGGGGGTGAATAGGCCATTTTTATGAAAGTCTTCAAAACACGGGAGTTTCAAAGACAAACAATAGAAATAACACTATTAGAATGCAGCGGAAGGTAGACTACACTAGACAAGCCATAGTCAAGAATTCAATGAAGTGAAAGCACGAAGACTATCAGCATCTAGGTAGTAAGGATCAGGCTGGAAGATAGTATGAAGCCAATCAGATCAGGTAGTCACACAATGAAGTCAAACAGATAATGCAAGCAGGCAATGACTTCAGAAGACAAACAGTAAGTAGAGAGAGGTGAGAGATAGAACCAGTGGCTTCAGGAGGACAGGGATTTGTTCGACCAGTTCCAGTTGTTGTGACAACTGTACATCTGGTTAGGGAGGCTGAGATTCAAATCAGAAGACCGCGTGTTCACCTTATTCCCCTTGAGCTAAGGACACCTAGTCCCCGCCCAATCACTCTCGTAAGTCTTCAAGGTAGACTTCCAAACCTTCACAGACTTCGTTCACCGGCAATCCACAATGACTCTTGGATGCTCAGAACGTGACGCCTAACCGGCTGGAGGATTCATAGTCCTCAAGTGTAACAAGTCTTCAGATCACGCGGACAGAAAGACTTCAGTGATGCCAAACACTCTTTGGGCTCTGGGTGGTTTGGGCTTTGTCCTCGCAAGGATTCTCTCAAAAGCTTCTGAGGTGGGTTGCTCTCAAACGACAAAAGCCGTATCTAACTCTGAGCAGCCACCAATTTATGGTGTAGGGGGTGGGCTATTTATAGCCACTAGGCAACCCAACCTGATTTGTCCGAAATGACCCCGGGTCACTAAGGAACTGACACGTGTCACAACGGTCAGATTTCAAACACACGCGGCAGCTTGACTTGGGCTACAAGTAAAGCTGACTCATCCGACTCTGGATAAGATTTGCTCTCATTGATTCGCTCGAAGACATAGGATTTGGTTGAGCATCACTTCAGTCACTCTGACTTTGTTCACTTGGACCCCACTTAACAGTGCGGTGGTTCCTATGACTCAACAACAAAGAAAAGAAACATCGAAACAACTAAGTCTTCGCGCTCCATAGTCTTCACTCAATGTCTTCTCGTGTCATAGTCTTCAACGTGAGTAGCTTCACAGACCACCATTGTCTTCATTGTCTTCACACATTTTTAGGGGTCATCTCCGGTAGGTAAACCAAAACAATGAGGGACTACTACGTGTGTTATCCTGCAATTCTCACAAACACATTAGTCCCTCAACCAGGTTTGTCGTTGATACTCCAAAACCAACTAGGGGTGGCACTAGATGCACTTACAGTCTCCCCCTTTTTGGTGATTGATGACAAACTGGTTGAAGCTTCCAACGGGGATAAAAGTATGTGAAATTGTAAAGGATTAAGGCATTGTCTTCATAAGTGGCAAAAGGCTCCCCCTGAAGATGTGCATATAAATGTTTTGCGTTGGAATGCAAATGCACATGGCAGGTTGTACTTGTGGAGATCCTCTTCACCATATGAAGACAATACATCATGCATGAACAGATATACAAGAATAATGACATGCATAATGAAAAATGGACATCTGCGAAATGACTTCATGCGGGATTTATCATCACACATCCGGAATTTATCATCGCATCACAGAATAGCAGAAAAAGTAGCAGACGACCATCAGGTTTAAGTGTTACAACTCAAAGAACCAAATGTATCAAAAACGAGAGTTGTAAACACTAGGAAAAAGTATAGCAACCACCCATATGGACCCGCTTGAAGACTATCAACCTATGCTTCTCCCCCTTTTGTCAGTAAGGACCAAAAAGGTTTGAAGACATAGTCGCTACTCGTTCCCATGAGGAATAGGTGAAGCAGCAGGGTCGTCGTTGGGGTTAGGTGGTGCAGAAGAACATGGTGTAGTGTCGATACGCGCTGATGTTGGAGGTGGTGAAGTAGCATCATTGGCTTAATCAATAACTCTGGCATTTACCGTGGCTGTGGACGAAGAGTACTCCGAGTCTTCAAGAGATGGGGTTTGACGTAGAACAGCATTCCTTGGAGGAGTGGAGTCAAACTTGAATCGTTCGGTGAAGCCATCATCTTAGAGATCAGCTTCAGCACTTAGCAATGTCAAACTCTTCCAAGTCCCCCGACTGGTTTCATGAGTGACAAAGGCGTTCTTGGTGGCAAGATTGCGAATGTGGTTGACATCCACCAAGAGGCTTTGCATTTGTCGTTTCAGCCAGAAATGATGCTTGTCTTGTTTCTGATGCAAGGCCACAAGAAGCTCTCGGTCATTGAGCACACGGGATCGCTTGCGAGGCCTTGGAGCAATGGTGCTTTCTGTGGCTTCAGTACGTGCACGGCGAGTGTTGTCGGCCAATGGATAGACACGAGAAGCAGCCTAAACACCTTCAACATCCTGAGAGAAACTCTGACGATCTGCATTGTGAAGATATAGCGCTTCCTTGGCAGGCTCTGGATAAATGGCTTCGACTGACATATCAACCTCTGGCAGGAAGATAAGATGGTTGCGAGCAGAGGGCTGATAGTCAACAGCAGAGTGAAGCTTGATCAGACGCATAACCCAAGGAGCATAAAATTTCAGACCAAAAATGTCAGAGCCAGATGCAACAAACTGGCGAATGAAGAAATCCTGAGTATTGAAGCTTTTGCCATTGAGAATGTAGAAGACCAGTGTCTTCATTGCACCTTCAAGCTTTGCTGAGGAGGAATGCCCTTTGATGGGCCATAGAGTATGCCTTATGATATGATAGATGGTGTGGGGCAGATACTCTAGGTCTTCAACAAAGAATTCCTTTGGATATTCAACATCATGTGGCAGTGGCTTCAACATGCTCAGCATTTGGCTCATGTTGGGCTCAGGTTTCTGAAAGATGCTTTCCAATGCATTGCGGTGAAGTTGACAACCAGGTTCATAGAGTTCACCTGGAGTGGACAGGCTGTTAAGCTCAATGAGGTCAAAGGCTCTGGCTTCATAATGGACATTTCCTGTCATCCACTCAAGGACCCATGTCGTTGTATCCCTGTTGAAGCTGCGAATGTGGAGGGTTGCATAGAATTGTAGTAGAAGCTCTTCATTCCAATGTTCCTTGTCGGTGACAAACTGCAGAAGGCCAGCATCGCTAAAGCAGTCAAGGGCTTCTTCTAGGCATGGCAGGCCAGTAATAGCTTTGGAATCCAGACACATATGAGGAAATATGCGCCCTTGGTTGTACAGAACCCAAGAGTAATAAATGCGTTGCTAATAACTCCGGAACCTATCAGATGATATTCTGGGCTTGGAGTACGGGTTCTTGGCACTGTCAAAGAAGGTGTTATGTGCAATGAAGTCGTTGAGATTGAATGAGCCAGGTGCTGATGCAGAACCTGGGAACCTTGGCAGCCATGGTTTTGGCTTCTGAACCTGAGGCATGTGCTCCACATGATAGTCAAACCGAGGTCCGGGAGCAGGCGGAGGAACCATAATTGGCCATCTGACAGGAACAAGCTCGCCTTGGTAGAATGCATGCTCAATGGTGTGGGGCCTTGGAGGCGGAACAGGAGTAGTGGCATTAGCAGAGGCGTCAAGCTGTGCAGTTGTTGCAGGTGCATCAGTGGCTTCAAGCACAATGTCCATCGCAGGCGCCACATTGTCTTCAGCCATGACAACGTCATTGGCTTCAGTAGTGTTGTTGGTGGTTGCCTCAGGATTCTCAACCTCCACTAGAGTAGCTGGAGGGTCGGGCACAGACACGTTCTCCTCGAGAACAACTTCTTGGGTGGTAGGGGGAGTAGCAACATGCTCTTCTTCTTGTCTTTCTTCGGCTGATGCAGCCGGATTGTCTTCAGTAACATTAGCTTCGGACACAGGAACCGTCACAGAAGGATTGTCTTCAGGGAACACTTGACGTGCCACTGAGCTGGATTGGTGTGAATCCTCTTCTGTGATGGTTGTCATGGAGACCGATGGCCTCTGGCCTTTGCAAAGCCATTGAAACACGAGCAACGCTTTCGGTGATGGTATGGTCTCCATGTAATTGTCGTCATTGACAATTAGATTGGGACCTTTCGTTGGTGAAGGACGGGGTGTACTTGGTGAGTCTTGAACTGGGGTTGCTGGTTGGGGGCGATTAGCCCATGAGGCATCTTGAGAGATTAGCGTCAAAGGACGACCAATACTGATGAGTTCGTTGTTCATGAGAACAGGCGATGGTACCGTTGGGCGCTCAACCTGAGGAAGGACTTCATCATCTTCGACATTGTCTTGGGGACCAATGTCTTCAGTCGCGATGGGGTCAACAACCGGAACTTCTTGAGCTTCAGGAGCCTCTGTGGAAGCAGGCTCATGGACAATCAACCGACGCTCTTGATTTGTAGATGGAGGGGGAGCAAAAGCAATGGGCTTGACAACAAGTGGCTCTTTGGGAGCAGCCCGATCTCTCTTCTTGGTCTTTCTCTTCTTGGGGGGTGGTGCATCATCAGTGGTGCTCTTGATTTTCCGCTTTCTGGCTTCGACTTCAGCTGCCCTGGTTTCTTCTGTTCTGAAGCCACTGTGGGGACCTTAGGCTTCGAGCCTGTCATGCTGGCTGGGAAGACAATGTGAGGTTCTTCCCACCTTGGAGCTTCGGTTGGGGCCACAGTAGACTTCTTCTTCTTTTTGGCAGCCATCTTGGGGTCAATTCCTGGACGCCCAAGTGCCTTCGCTTTTCAGCTTCATTGTACGCTTGAACACACTTGGCAGCAAGATTCTTCATGCGTTCTCTTGAGCCACGCTTCTTGTGAAATGCCTCCTTGAGGTCATTCAGCATTAGCTTGAATTTCTGAACATCAGCCACACTGATCTTGGCCACATGCTTCTTGAACTGCTCTTTCTCGAAGTCAATCTTGTTCTTCAATTCAACAATTCGCTGAGCCAGAGCCAGCTCAGAAGCAATTGCGCCTTGGAAAGTGACGCTGATGCCAATGGGTAGTTGAAGATCATCAAAACTGAGATCTTGATTGTCGAACCACTCATCAATGAAATTATCCAAAATGTTCACATCGAAGAGGGGCAGATCATTGAAGATCTCTGCCTCTTGCTTGCTCTTTATCAGTTGTTCAAGAGCATCCTCACCAAACTCTTCATGTGAAGACAGATCAATGGCTTCAGTTTCAATCCTCAGAACGGCAGCTGGTGTCAGTGCTTGACTGGATCTCTGAACAGTTTTCTTCGGTGGCTTCTCGCGCTTCTTGGAGATGCGAGAGAGATCTTCAGAGGTGTTACTGGGAGCAGGAGGGGCAGTTTCCAATGGCTTCACACGAGAGGCTTTTGGAGCAGCAGATGATTTCGAAGCTTTAGCTTTCTTTTGCTTCTGCGGCTGAGGAGGAGGAGCTGGTGCATCATCAGTGTCAGCACCATCATCAGAATGATCCACTTTTGCACCTTGGACAGTAATGTGTGTGATGAGGCCTGCAAGGTTGTAGAAGGGACCGATCATGTTCTCATTGGCTTCATGGGTGCCATCTTCCCGCGGTGAAGAAGGACCAGGGTTGAAGTCAAGTCCTAATGCCTTCTTGTTCTTTGCAGCAGAGTCTTTGGTGAACTGGTAGTTGCGCTTGAACAAATAGTCTTCACGGCACCACAACAGAGAAGAAGGGTCAGCGTTCTCTGGCTGCAGTCCGTGAATCATGCACGGATAGAATTCTCGTTGAATGAGTTCAGGAAGGGACTGGGGTTGAATATTTTTGTACACAATATCTCCCCAGGGTCCTTTGATGGCATTCTTCTCTGCATACTCTTATGTGACGAAGCGGTACTTGAACCATTTCTCTGCCCAATATCTTCGAATTCACTGGATTCAATTCTTGTGACCTGTATAGGTTTCCTTAGGGTCTGTTTTGTACAACTTGTGCAAATCTGGAGGCAAATCCTTGGAAGTGTTCCCACGGCGTTGTCTGCCTCCCTTTGTTGCTGACTTCTCAGTGGCCATGAAGCTTAATCTGAAAGGCTTCAGTACTTGCAAGGGCTTCAGACGGCTGGTCAGACAAGAACTAGCTTCAGGTGAATTGATGTGACTCTGTAAGAATTCTGCAAACGAATGCAGACTATGAGAACCAAGGGATTCTCCCACGGACATGTACCTGTGACAGCATTAGAGGTGCGAGGGAAGGGGAAGAGGTCATATGCATTCTCAGAAGATTTTGAAGATAAATCAGTTTGAAGACATTGACCTCATGACGCGAAGACATTCACTTATTTGATGAGAGTTGGTTCCAGAGTTGTACAAATCCAAGAATAAGTACAAGTGAGGAATCTAACTTGTAACAAAGCATAAGTGAATAGACTAGGCAGAGTATGAGATGCAGAGAGAGATAGATTCAACTTGGAGATCTAGAAACCACTTTTGGTAAAGAAGGATGAATCTATTAAATCGAAAAGATGGTAAAAATTCAAATTTAATTACCACATGAAGAACAGCTAGACGGAGCAAAGTTGGAGGCCGAGCAGTTCAATCTTTCGTGCCCTAACTTGGAGACAGAGGACACCTAAGGTGATGGCGGAGAGGACGAGGTCCGCGGCCGGCGTGAGGACAGCGTCGGAGAAGTCGCGGCAGCTAAGCGCTTCGTCGTCGGCGTTGTCGAGAGCTAGTGGAGGCGCTAGGGTTTGCGAGAGGTGGCGAGGAGGAAGAAGAATTTTTGACCGAGACGTGACGGGTATTTATAAGGAAAGAGACGGCACAGCGCAATTACGCAGGTGCCCCTGGCGGTTCACATCTGACGGACACATGGCAAGCATGCAACACCTTGGAAGTTATTCTCCCATGCACGCCTGGATTGTCAGGGTGGTCGTTCCGAATTCTCCGGGTTTCAGGCAAAAATGATATAGCATTAAAAATAGATATAAATGTTTGTCAGATTGACTTCAGCTGACAAGGTCTCAGTGAAGACAATTGACATTTTCAATAGAATGCATATGATTTGGACAGATAGAGTTGAGGTAGAAGCATAGATAGGTTAGGGTCCGATCACATTCACTTGAGATCAAAAGATTCAACAAGAAGTCATAGCTATAAGTGAATGCTGTAGAGGACAGAACACAAGTAATATATAACTAGTTTAAGGCCAAATCAACCAAATGAAGATAAACTTGAATATAAGTCAGGGATGAAGACTAATCAAATATAATGCCAAGAGAAACACTTCAAACAAAAGTTTGGTGATGGCGTTACCCACCATATAGGAAGTATTAGACCCAGACACGGCGCACAATTATCGTGGCGCTCCGAAGTCAAATTCCGCATTAATGTATTCACACTTAGAGTGTATGTCTTCATTGATTGAAGATATATGTTACTTTGTGTGTTGCACATCTAAATCATCAAAATGCATAAGTGTTAGGATGTGTGTCCAATTCACAGGACATTTGAGGATTCCAAGATATTTAGCTCACACTGCAACTTGCAAAACCTTTTCTCATCCAAGGGCTTTGTGAAGATATCAGCCAATTGCTCTTCAGTGTTGACGTAAATGATATCAATATCTTCCTTCATAACATGATCTCTGAGAAAGTGATGACGAATCTCAATGTGCTTTGTCTTCGAGTGCTGAACTGGGTTGTTGGCTATCTTGATGGCACTCTCATTGTCGTAGTAGAGAGTCACATTCTTCAGGTGTATGCCATAGTCCTTGAGAGTTTGCTTCATCCAGAAAAGTTGAGCACAGCAAGATCCATCAGCAATGTATTCGGATTCAGCAGTGGAGAGAGATACACAGTTCTGCTTCTTTAAAGACCAACAGACAAGTGATCGTCCCAGAAAGTGACATGTGCCTGATGTGGACTTGCGATCAACCTTGTCACCAGCATAATCAACATCTGAGAATCCAACTAGATCAAACTCTGAGCCCTTTGGATACCATAATCCTAGTGTTGGGGTGTAAGCCAAATATCAAAGAATTCGCTTCACAGCTAAGTGATGCAATTCCTTTGGTGCCGCTTGGAATCGGGCACACATACAAACACTAAGCATTATATCTGGCCTAGATGCACATAAATAAAGCAAAGAACCAATCATGGAGCGGTATACCTTTTGGTCGAACTCTTTACCATTATCGTCGGGACCCAGATGACTTTTGGTTGGCATTGGCGTCATGTATCCTTTGCAGTCTTGCATTCCAAACTTATTCAGGCAATCTTTGAGATATTTTTCTTGAGATATGAAGATACCATTGTGTTGTTGATGAATTTGGAGACCCAGAAAGAACTTCAGCTCACCCATCATGGACATCTGATATTGCTCTTGCATCATGTGACCAAACTCATCACTGTATTTCTTGTTGGTGCAGCCGAAGATAATGTCATCCACATAGATTTGGCATACAAACAGGTCACCATCATATGTCTTCGTGAAGAGAGTAGGGTCTAGTGAACCAGGTTTGAAGCCTTTGCTCTTCAGGAAGTCTTTGACCGTGTCATACCAAGCACGAGGGGCTTGTTTGAGGCCATACAGTGCCTTGTTGAGCTTGTATACCATATCAGGATGTTTTGGATCTTCAAAGCCAGGAGGTTGTGCGACATATACTTCTTCTTCTATCTTTCCATTGAGAAAAGCACTCTTCACATCCATTTGATACAGAAGGATATTGTGGTGATTTGCATAGGCAAGCAGTATGCAAATGGCTTCAAGCCTTGCCACAGGAGCAAATGTTTCATCGAAGTCTATTCCTTCCACTTGAGTGTAACCTTGTGCAACAAGACGAGCTTTGTTTCTGACCACTTGACCATGCTCATCTTGCTTGTTGCGATATATCCATTTGGTGCCAATGATATTGTGCTTCCGAGGATTAGGACGCTTGACCAGTTCCCACACATTATTCAACTCAAAATGTTGAAGCTCTTCTTGCATAGCTTGAATCCATTCAGGTTCCATAAAGGCTTCAGCGACTTTCTTGGGTTCTGAGATTGAGACGAATGCAAAATGCCCGCAGAAATTGGTTAGTTGTGTTGCTATTTGTGTAGCTCTTGAACGAGTGAGTGGACCAGGTGCATTGAGGCTATCGATCATCTTCTCAATCTGTACTTCATTTGCAACACGAGGATGAGCAGGACGAAGATTTTGCTCATTTTGATCAATGTCATCATTTGAAGGATTATCTTCAGGTTGAGCATTGTCTTCAGGTTGAGTGGATGCAGAAATGATCAGTTCTTCGTCAGTCTGATTCTCGGAGGGTATGATTTCTCCAGTTCCCATTTGCTTGATTGACTCGCTAGGGGATAATTCATCTAGCACATTTGGCAGGTGCTCTCTTTGCGAGCCGTTAGTCTCATCTAACCGCACATCCACCGTTTTAACCACTTTATAGTGAAAGAGGTTGAAGACTCTGTAGGAGTGTGAATCCTTTCCGTAACCAAGCATAAAACCTTCATGTGCTTTAGGTGCAGATTTGGAAGTGTGATGTGGATCCTTGATCCAGCACTTAGCACCAAATACTCTGAAGTAACTTACACTTGGCTTCTTACCAGTTAGGAGCTCATAGGATGTTTTCTTCAGAAGCTTGTGAAGATAAACATGGTTGATGACGAGGCATGCAGTATTAATGGCTTCAGGCCAGAACTTCCGTGGAGTCTTGTACTCATCAAACATCATTCAGGCCATCTCAATGAGAGTTCTGTTCTTGCGCTCTGCGATGCCATTCTGCTGAGGTGTATAGGGAGCAGAGAACTCATGAGTGATACCCAAGGTATCCGGATACAGGTCGAGGCCGGTGTTCTTGAACTCAGTGCCATTGTCGCTTCTGATGTGCTTGATCTTGACACCATAGTTCGTCATGGCACGATTGGCAAAGCGTCTGAAGACATCCTGCACTTCAGTTTGTAGAGGATTATATGCACCCAAGTGTATCAAGAGTAATCATCAACAATGACGAAGCCATAGAGGCAAGCAGTAGCATTGAGAGTGGAGTAGTGAGTAGGGCCAAATAAGACCATGTGCAGCAGCTCGAAGGGTTGAGACGTGGTCATGATTGTCTTCGAGATGCTTGGCTCTTGTCATCTTTCCGGCTTCGCAGGCGCCACACAAATGATCCTTCTTGAACTTGACGCCTTCGATGCACACAACATGCTTCTTCTTCGCGAGAGTGTGCAAGTTCCTCATGCCAGCATGCCCTAGCCTTCGATGCCAAAGCCAGCATTCTGAAGCTTTTGCTAGAAGACATACGACCATTTGTGGTCCTGTTGAGAAATCTACCATGTACAGATCATCATTTCGATATCCTTCAAAGACTAGAGACTTGTCAGATTCCATCAGTACAAGGCATCGATATTTTCCAAATAGCACAATCATGTTTAAGTCACAAAGCATTGAGACAGACATTAAGTTGAAACCAAGGGATTCAACAAGCATCACTTTATCCATGTGCTGATCCCTTGATATTGCAACTCTACCTAGACCCAATACCTTGCTTTTACCAGTGTCAGCAAATGTGATGTGGCTCTTGTCTGATGGACGTACCGTTGAATCCATCAGAAGACTTCGATCGCCGGTCATGTGATTAGTGCATCCACTGTCCATAATCCATTCTAAAGCACGAGGTGTCGTAGCCCACAGTGCAGTTTGGGGGATAGGCTTCACCAAGCGAGTTGTGAAGCAGAAACATTTGACGAACAAGTGGAACATGGAAATTCAGGTCTTGGTTAGGATAGATAGGATGAGTGTCAAGGAAATCTGGAGTGAAATACATAGTAAGACCATTTGGGCATTTTATCCTGCGCCCTACAAGATTTTTAAGGTCTCCAGCATTAGCTTTGGATGCCTTTGATTTTCGGTTGGAGACCTTTCCCTGCAGAAGGGAGTTAAGTTTTCTTAACCACCCACATCTTTAGGGGTGGCTTAGAAGCAATGAGTCTAAGTGCAGCATCTGAGAACTTCGGCTTTGGAGCCCTAGTAAATAGCCTTGCAGGGGGTGAATAATACTCATATGAATAAGCAGAAAAGTTCTTAGTTCTATGAACATAGCGGTTTGATGAAACACGCTCATATTCATGGGTCTGAGTATGATTTCCCTGCAAAACATTGACGTTAGGGTGACTCAGATGAGTCCACGGTCTGTATGAAGCTTTAGGACCATATGAAGCCTTTGGTATGGGGTTTGTCTTCTTCACAGGTGGTGTCATGATGACATTCACTGGAAGATTCTCAAGAACACTTTTAGGTACCCATATCTTCTTCATAGGTGGTCCATTCCTGCAGTTAGTACCAATATACCTGGCAAACACTTCACCATTCTGATTCTTAAACAGTTTATAGTTCACATCAAAGGATTCATCAATGATAATGGGGTTAGCACAAGTGAAACTAGATAAGATGGATGGATCTACTAAAGGTTCCTTTGCAGCAACCCATGTGGTTTTGGGGTACTGCTCAAAGCTTCCAGTACGACCCATCAACATTCATTTTCCTCTCGAACCCAACACCCTCTTTTCTAGGGTTTTGGTTTAGAATCTTCTTTTTGAGGACATCACATAATGTCTGATGCCCTTTGAGGCTTTTGTACATCCCTGTCTCAAGCAGTGTCTTCAACCTGACATTCTCATAAGCAATAGTAGTGGTGTCCTCAGTAGAGGGGTTAGTTACCACTTTAGCATTTAAAGATATTGCAACAGCAGTAGCAGTAGAGCATTCAGCAACAGAGGTAGCGTTATCACGCTCAATGCATTTTAAACATGGTGGTTCAAATCCTTCCTGAGCGGGACTGATCTGTTGAGAGCCAAGTGACTCATTCTCCTTTTGAAGATCTTCATGATCCGATCTCAATTTCTCAAGTTCCTGCTTCCTTTGAAGATAATCATGGGAAAGCTTTTCATGAGAAGTTGAGAGCAATTCATGTTGACCTTCAAGTTCTTGATACTTAACATGAAGATTTTTGATGTCTTCAATTAAGGACTGAGTCTTAGTCATTTCCGCGTCCAACAGGTCATCGCTTTTGTCTAACAGTTTTTGAATATGTTCCATAGCTTTCTGTTGTTCAGTTGCAATTTTAGCAAGTTTTTTGTAGCTAGGTTTGGATTCACCATCAGAGTCATCTTCACTTGATGTTTGAAAGTAAGCATCGCGAGAGTTTACCTTGGCACCACGTGCCATGAAGCAGTAGGTGGGAGTCGAGTCGTTCTCGTCATCAGCGTTGGTGACGGAGCCATTGTCTTCAGTGTTGAAGATGGACTTGGAGACGTAAGCTGTAGCTAGAGCCAGACTTGCGACACCAGAGTCGGACTCCTCCTCAGACTCCACCACCTCCTCTGAAGCAGACTCCTCCTCTGAATCCATTTCCTTGCCAACATAAGCACGTGCCTTGCCTGATGAGCTCTTCTTGTGCGATGAAGACTTGGAGGAAGATTTGGAAGAAGACTTTGAGGATTTCTTCTTCTTCTTGTCATCAGAATCATATTTTTTGTTCTTCTTCTTCTTCTTCTCATTGTCCCACTGTGGACATTTAGAGATGTAGTGGCCAGGTTTCTTGCACTTATGACAGGTTCTTTTCTTGCTGTCATGGGTGGGAGCTTCATCATCCCTTGAGCTAGATCGTGAAGACTTTCTGAAGCTTTTCTTCCTAGTGAATTTCTGGAACTTCTTCACAAGCATAGCAAGCTCCTTTCCAATATCTTCAGGATCACCAAAACTGCAGTCAGATTCTTCTCCAGATGAGGAAGCAGCAGCCTTTGCCTTCAAAGTGCGAGTTCGGCCATAGTTGAGGCCATAGATATCTCGTTCCTCAGATAGCTAGTAATCATGTGTGTTGAGCCTCTCAAGTATGTCAGGCAGATCGAGTGTCTAGAAATCAGGGCATTCTTGTATCATCAGGGCTAGGGTGTCAAATGAGCTGTCAGGAGATCTCAGCAGTGTCTTCACTATTTCATGCTTCGTAATGTCAGTTGCACCAAGCGCACGAAGCTCATTTGTGATATCAGTGAGGCGATCAAACGTGAGATGAACGTTCTCGTTGTCGTGTCTTTTGAAGCGGTTGAAGAGGTTGCGGAGAGTACTGATTCGTTGATCACGCTGAGTTGAGACGCCTTCATTGACCTTGGAGAGCCAGTCCCAGACTAGCTTCGACATTTCCAGAGCGCTCACGCGGCCATACTGCCCTTTGGTCAAATGACCACAGATGATGTTCTTGGCTGTAGAGTCCAGTTGAATGAACTTCTTGACATCAGCAAGGGTGACACCTTCACTAGTCTTGGAAACGCCATTCTTGACGACATACCACAGATCGACATCAATGGCTTCAAGATGCATGCGCATCCTATTCTTCCAGTAGGGATATTTAGTGCCATCGAAGATGGGGCATGCAGCAGAGACCTTGATTATCCCTGCAGTCGACATAGCTAAAACTCCAGGTGGTTAAACCGAATCACACAGAACAAGGGAGTACCTTGCTCTGATACCAATTGAAAGGGCTAGTTATCGACTAGAGGGGGGGTGAATAGGCGATTTTTATGAAAGTATTCAAAACATGGGAGTTTCAAAGACAAACAATAGAAACAACACTATTCGAATGCAGCGGAAGGCAGACTACACTAGACAAGCCATAGTCAAGTATTCAATGAAGTGAAAGCACGAAGACTATCAGCATCTAGGTAGTAAGGATCAGGATGGAAGATAGTATGAAGCCAATCAGATCAGGTAGTCACACAATGAAGTCAAACAGATAATGCAAGCAGGCAATGACTTCACGAAGAGAAACAATAAGTAGAGAGAGGTGAGAGATAGAACCAGTGGCTTCAGGAGGACAGGGATTTGTTCGACCAGTTCCAGTTGCTGTGACAACTGTACGTATGGTTAAGGAGGCTAACATTCAACTCAGAAGACCGCTTATTCACCTTATTCCCCTTGATCTAAGGACACCTAGTCCCCGCCCAATCACTCTGGTAAGTCTTCAAGGTAGACTTCCAAACCTTCACAGACTTTGTTCACCGGCAATCCACAATGACTCTTGGATGCTCAGAACGTGACGCCTAACCGGCTGGAGGATTCACAGTCCTCAAGTGTAACAAGTCTTCAGATCACGCGGACAGAAAGACTTCAGTGATGCCAAACACTCTTTGGGCTTTGGGTGGTTTGGGCTTTGTCCTCGCAAGGATTCTCTCTCAAAAGCTTCGGAGGTGGGTTGCTCTCAAACGACAAAAGCCGTATCTAACTCTGAGCAGCCACCAATTTATGGTGTAGGGGGTGGGCTATTTATAGCCACTGGGCAACCCGACTTGATTTGTCCGAAATGACCCTGGGTCACTAAGGAACTGCCACGTGTCACAACGGTCAGATTTCAAACACATGCGGCAGCTTGACTTGGGCTACAAGTAAAGCTGACTCATCTGACTCTGGATAAGATTTGCTCTCATTGTCTTCGCTCGAAGACATAGGATTTGGTTGAGCATCACTTCAGTCACTCTGACTTTGTTCACTTGGACCCCACTTAACAGTGCGGTGGTTCCTATGACTCAACAACAAAGAAAATAAACATCGAAACAGCTAAGTCCTCGCGCTCCATAGTCTTCACTCAATGTCTTCTTGTGTTATAGTCTTTAACGTGAGTAGCTTCACATACCACCATTGTCTTCATTGTCTTCACACATTTTTAGGGGTCATCTCCAGTAGGTAAACCGAAACAATGAGGGACTACTACATGTGTTATCCTGCAATTCTCACAAACACATTAGTCCCTCAACCAGGTTTGTCGTCAATACTCCAAAACCAACTAGGGGTGGCACTATATGCACTTACATTCATCCAGCCCTCCACGGTGTCGTCCTGTTCATCCAGCCCTCCACACCATGGGGTCCTATTCATCCAGAGGCAACGCCATCACTCACTATTCATCCAACCCCTCCCCCCCTGCAACGCTCACTGTTCATCCAGAGAGGCAGCATCGATCGGCTTCAGTTAGCAGCAGTAGTGAAGGAATAGCTCGATCGGGTTCAGTTAACAGCCATCAATCGATCACTCAGGTTCAGTAACGCGTAGCCTGCAGTGCAATCGCTCGGGTTCAGTTAGAGCCAACGCCTCGCACACACACGCGTGCGTGTATGAGAGAAACGCGCATCGCTCGGCCACCGACCTCCCACCGTAACCGGGAACTCCCTGAAATTTTCCTCGCCCTCGCTTCTACCACGGTTTTTTCCATCATGGACGGCCCAAAGAATGTCATGCAGCTGCGTGTCCAGCCCGCCCAGGACGAAAAGCCCATTTTCTGTCATGATTTTTTGTCATAGAAGTAGGAGCCCATCACATCTATGAGGATACCGGGTTTTGTCACAATTATCGCCATAGAAGTGTCATATGTATGACAGAAAAAAAATTTGTTCGGCCCAAAATGTCATGGATGTGTCTTTTTTTTGTAGTGCATCAAGAACGTATCACCTCAAGAACACGAGAGAGAGATCAAACACATAGCTACTGGTACATACACTCAGCCCCAAGGGTGAACTACTCCCTCCTCGTCATAGAGAGCGTCGGGATGATGAAGATGGCCACCGGTGATGGATTCCCCCTCCGACAGGGTGCTGAAACGGGTTTTTGGTGGTTACAGAGGCTTGCGGTGGCGGAACTCCCAATCTATTGTCTGCTTCGATGTTTTTAGGGTATATGGGAATATATAGGCGAAAGAAGTCGGTCGGGGGAGCCACGAGGGGCCCATGAGAGTGGAGGACGCGCCCAGGGGGGGTGGGCGCGCCCCCCTATCTCGTGGCCTCCTCGAAGCTTCCCTGGCTTGCACTCCAAGTTCCCTGGATTTCTTCTGTTCCAAAAATAACTTTTCAGAAGGTTTCATTCCGTTTGGACTCCGTTTGATATTCCTTTTCTTCGAAACACTGAAATAGGCAAGAAAACAACAATATGGGATGGGCCTCCGGTTAGTTGGTTAGTCCCAAAAATGATATAAATGTGTAAAGTAAAGCCCATAAACATCCAAAACGAGTAATATAATAGCATGGAACAATAAAAAATTATAGATGCGTTGGAGACGTATCACCTAGTATTGCTATGGTTAAAGATCTCTTGGAAGAAGATATGGATGGGCATGTTATTTACTTCTGTGAAGAAGCTGCTAGAATTGCCAAACCGGGTAAAAGAGATAAACATAGACCTGTTGTTGGCATGCCCGTCATCTTAGTTAAAATAGGAGATCACTGTTATCATGGTTTATGTGACATAGGTGCTAGTGTGAGTTCTATTCCTTATACCCTATATCAAGAAATTATGAATGACGCAGCACCTGGAGAAATAGAAGACATAGATGTTACTATTAAACTTGCTAATAGAGACACTATATCACCAATTGGGATTGTTAGATATGTTGAAGTCTTGTGTGGGAAAATAAAATACCCTACTGATTTTCTTGTTCTTGGTTCCCCACAAGATGACTTTTATCCCATTAGGTAGACCTTTCTTGAACACCGTTAATGCTAGAATAGATTATAAGAAACAAATTGCCGGTGTTAGTTTTGGTGACGAGTCTCATGAGTTTAATTTTTCCAAGTTTAGTAGAAATCTTCATGAAAAAATTGCCTAGTAAAGATGAATTAATTGGTATTGCTTCTATTGTTGTGCCACTTACTGATCCACTAGAACAATATTTGCTAGACCATGAAAATGATTTTCATATGCATGAAAGAAATGAAATAGATAAGATTTTCTTTGAACAACGTCCTCTGCTTAAACACAATTTGTCTTTTGAAACTCTAGGAGGTCCTCCTCCACCTAAAGGTGACCCTGTGTTTGAATTAAAACAATTGCCAGACACTTTGAAATATGCTTATCTTGATGAAAAGAAGATATATCCTGTTATTATCAGTGACAAAAATGCTCAACGACGGTACTGTGCTGGTCCTAGGCAAGACTGTGCTAGAGACGCGAGCCTAGAACACTAACAAAATCACTATGCTGCACGGAAACAAGGGAAAAACACACATTGAATTATTTTTTTCATTCTTTTTTTGCGCTCCTTTTTCGCAAAAATCACTATAATGGCGAGTGTCTCAAAACTCTTCCCAAATCAAAATAACAGGATAGACACGAATTTCTTTTGGACTTTTTTTATCGGAAATCAGGGCAGCGACGACCAAAAAGTGTGACGAAAAATCACTATGATGGCGACTGGCTCAAAACGCTCCTTGAGACCTAAAAATAGGATAGGGAAAAAATATTTTCACTTGCCGAAATTTTGGCCTAAAAACTGTTCGGGGGTCTCAAGACTTTTTTCCGAAACCTACTTAGGCCAGGAAACACGAATCAGAAAATTGATGAATCTCGAAAACAAACCTAATATGAAAAGAACTCGTATTGGTGATGGATAGGCGGTGGTATATGTGGTGGTAGGATATGGCAGCGGTGGTGGTATATGGCAGTGGTGGTAGGATATGGCAGCGGTGGTGGGATATGGCAGCAGTGTTAGGATATGACAGCGGTGGTGGTGTATGGCAGCAGCGATGAAGATGGTGCGGCGGCGGCGTGACTAATAGTGACAGAACTCGAAACTCTAATGGACTAGACTCTAAGACCAACAACTCGACACGATGATGCAACCGTAAATTCAACAAAGCAAAACCCTAAAAAGATTATGCAAAGGTTCAGATTGGTTCGGATATGAGGAACTAACCCTAATTTTTATGGCTTTTTCGTGGACTGTAGGTATGAAGAACAACCTCGAGTTAAACTATGAAAACTGGAAAATCTCACCGAGCAACCTGGAAATTTGATATCACTTGATAGAGGCGAAGGCGTCCCGTCTTTCGATGAGATGGTGATTATTGTTTTCGGAGGAGTAGACTTTGACGATCTGACTACGAACGTGCGAGGACGACACGACTTAGCAATCGGTAAACCAACTCCGAGAGGTTATTGACCACACCGAAGCATGATCAACCTGACGATGAGGGTCTATTTCCTGCAAGCAAATGAAGAACAAGCAAGAAACTAAGATTGCAATCTAGATATTGCGAATATAAGATGAAAGCTTTATTGATCAAGGTGGAGTTTTATGACGTCTTGGTCTGGTCGTTGAACAGAAACGAAGTACGCGAAGTTGCAGCTATGACGAACTTTTAATCTAAACAAAACCCAAAGTCTAAATGTTGCCCTAAGGGCTGTATATATGGAGGAGTAGGGGGATTTCGTGGCCCCTTGTAGGACGGGTCTGGAACAACCCTAACTTTGTTTTCCCACACATACGAACTCTAAAAACAACCTAGGAAGTTGTATTTCGGAATTACATGGGCATGGCCCAAAAATAAGGTGGCGCAGCATCTAAAATAAGATATGGACAAAATTTATGAAGGGGCGTCTTGTATATTTCATCCATGTCCTTGTAGGTCATCACAGAGGCTTCAAAGTGCTCCAATAAGCACTAGAAATGCCATTCTGGATCCTTTCACGTGCGCCTTCATCTCCATGCTTGATCCTGCTCCAGTGTTTATCCCTCTTGTCCATGCTAGGCCATTCATTAGTAATCAACACAAATGTATCCAATTTAGACAGCATCATATTCTCCTGAGCATTAGAATTGTCACTAAGAAACGAAAGTACGTGGTAATTCAATTGGCATGCGGGGGCTCTAGTAATTGGTCCAGTATATATAGCAACATGGGTTGTAGGTGAAGGAAATATGCCCTAGAGGCAATAATAAAGTTATTATTTATTTCCTTATTCCATGATAAATGTTTATTATTCATGCTAGAATTGTATTAACCGGAAACATAATACATGTGTGAATACATAGACAAACATAGTGTCACTAGTATGCCTCTACTTGACTAGCTCGTGAATCAAAGATGGTTAAGTTTCCTAGCCATGGACAAAAGAGTTGTCATTTGATTAACGGGATCACATCATTAGGAGAATGATGTGATTGACATGACCCATTCCGTTAGCCTAGCACTTGATCGTTTAGTATGTTGCTATTGCTTTCTTCATGACTTATACATGTTCCTGTAACTATGAGATTATGCAACTCCCGTTTACCGGAGGAACACTTTGGGTGCTACCAAATGTCACAATGTAACTGGGTGATTATAAAGGAGTACTACAGGTGTCTCCGAAGGTACATGTTGGGTTGGCGTATTTCGAGATTAGGTTTTGTCACTCCGATTGTCGGAGAGGTATCACTGGGCCCTCTCGGTAATGCACATCACTATAAGCCTTGCAAGCAATGTAGCTAATGAGTTAGTTACGGAATGATGCATTATGTAACGAGTAAAGAGACTTGCCGGTAACGAGATTGAACTAGGTATTGGATACCGACGATCGAATCTCGGGCAAGTAACATACCGATGACAAAGGGAATAAAGTATGTTGTTATGCGGTTTGACCGATAAAGATCTTCGTAGAATATGTAGGAGCCAATATGGGAATCCAGGTTCCGCTATTGGTTATTGACCAAGAATATTTCTAGGTCATGTCTACATAGTTCTCGAACCCGTAGGGTCCGCACGCTTAAGGTTTCGATGACAGTTATATTATGAGTTTATGAGTTTTGATGTACCGAAGGAGTTCAGAGTCCCGGATGAGATCGGGAACATGACGAGGAGTCTCGAAATGGTCGAGACGTAAAGATCGATATATTGGACGACTATATTCAGAGTTCGGAAAGGTTCCGAGTGATTTGGGTATTTTTCGGAGTACCGGAGAGTTACGAGAATTCGCCGGGGAGTATATGGGCCTTATTGGGCCATACGGGAATTGAGGAGAGAGGCCGAAAGGAAGGAGGCGCGCAGCCCCCCTCTGGTCCGAATTGGACAAGGGGTGCAGCCCCTCTTTCCTTCCTCCTCTCCCCCTCTTTCCCCTTCTCCTACTCCAACAAGGAAGGAGGGAGTCCTACTCCCGGTGGGAGTAGGACTCCCCTTGGCGTGCCTCTCCCTGGCCGGTCGCCTCCTCCCCTTGCTCCTTTATATACGGGGGCAGGGGGGCACCCCATGGAACACAAGTTGATCTACGGATCGTTCCTTAGCCGTGTGCGGTGCCCCCCTCCACCATATTCCACCTCGGTCATATCGTCGCGGAGTTTAGGCGAAGCCCTGCGCTGGTAGAGCATCATCATCGTCACCACGCCGTCGTGCTGACGAAACTCATCCCCGAAGCTTTGCTTGATCGGAGCCCGGGGATCGTCATCGAGCTGAACGTGTGCTGAACTCAGAGGTGTCGTACGTTCGGTACTTGGATCGGTCGGATCCTGAAGACGTACGACTACATCAACCGTGTTATCATAGCGCTTCCGCTTACGGTCTACGAGGGTACGTGTACAACACTCTCTCCTCTCATTGCTATGCCATGACCATGATCTTGCATGTACGTAGAATTTTTTTTGAAATTACTACGTTCCCCAACAGTGGTATCAGAGCCAGATTTTATGCATTGATGTTATATGCACGAGTAGAACACAAGTGAGTTGTGGGCGATACAAGTCATACTGCTTACCAGCATGTCATACTTTGGTTCGGCGGTATTGTGAGATGAAGCGGCCCGGACCGACATTACGCGTACGCTTACGCGAGACTGGTTTCACCATTGCGAGCGCTCGTGCTTAAAGGTGGCTGGCGGGTGTCTGTCTCTCTCACTTTAGCTGAATCGAGTGTGGCTACGCCCGGTCCTTGCGAAGGTTAAAACAGCACCAACTTGACGAACTATCGTTGTGGTTTTTATGCGTATGTAAGAATGGTTCTTGCTAAAGCCCGTAGCAGCCACGTAAAATTTGCAACAACAAAGTAGAGGACGTCTAACTTGTTTTTGCAGGGCATGTTGTGATGTAATATGGTCAAGACGTGATGCTATATTTTATTGTATGAGATGATCATGTTTTGTAACCGAAGTTATCGGCAACTGGCAGGAGCCATATGGTTGTCGCTTTATTGTATGAAATGCAAACGCCCTGTAATTGCTTTACTTTATCACTAAGCGGTAGCGATAGTCGTAGAAGCAATAGATGGCGTAACGACAACGATGCTACGATGGAGATCAAGGTGTCGCGCCGGTGACGATGGTGATCACGACGGTGCTTCGAAGATGGAGATCACAAGCACAAGATGATGATGGCCATATCATATCACTTATATTGATTGCATGTGATGTTTATCCTTTATGCATCTTTATCTTGCTTTGATTGACGGTAGCATTTTAAGATGATCTCTCACTAATTATCAAGAAGTGTTCTCCCTGAGTATGCACCGTTGCGAAAGTTCTTCGTGCTGAGACACCACGTGATGATCGGGTGTGATAGGCTCTACGTTCAAATACAACGGGTGCAAAACAGTTGCACACGCGGAATACTCGGGTTAAACTTGACGAGCCTAGCATATACAGATATGGCCTCGGAACACGGAGACCGAAAGGTCGAGCGTGAATCATATAGTAGATATGATCAACATAATGATGTTCACCATTGAAACTACTCCATCTCACGTGATGATCGGACATGGTTTAGTTGATTTGGATCACGTGATCACTTAGATGACTAGAGAGATGTCTGTCTAAGTGGGAGTTCTTAAGTAATATGATTAATTGAACTTAAATTTATCATGAACTTAGTCCTGATAGTATTTTGCAAATTATGTTGTAGATCAATAGCTTGCGTTGTTGCTTTCATATGTTTATTTCGATATGTTCCTAGAGAAAATTGTGTTGAAAGATGTTAGTAGCAATGATGCGGATTGGATCCGTGATCTGAGGTTTATCCTCATTGCTGCACAGAAGAATTATGTCCTTAATGCACCGCTAGGTGACAGACCTATTGCAGGAGCAGATGCAGACGTTATGAATGTTTGGCTAGCTCAATATGATGACTACTTGATAGTTTAGTGCACCATGCTTAACGGCTTAGAATCGGGACTTCAAAGACATTTTGAATGTCATGGACCATATGAGATGTTCCAAGAGTTGAAGTTAATATTTCCAGCAAATACCCTAGTTGAGAGATATGAAGTCTCCAACAAGTTCTATAGCTAAAAGATGGAGGAGAATCGCTCAACTAGTGAGCATGTGCTCAGATTGTCTGGGTACTTCAATCGCTTGAATCAAGTGGGAGTTAATCTTCCAGATAAGATAGTGATTGACAGAATTCTCTAGTCACCATCACCAAGTTAGTAGAACTTTGTGATGAACTATAGTATGCAAGGGATAACGGAAATGATTCCCAAGCTCTTCGTGATGCTAAAATCAACGAAGGTAGAAATCAAGAAAAACATCAAGTGTTGATGGTAGACAAGACCACTAGTTTCAAGAAAAGGGCAAAGGGAAGAAGGGGAACTTCAAGAAGAACGGCAAGCGAGTTGCTGCTCAAGTGAAGAAGCCCAAGTCTGGTCCTAAGCCTGAGACTAAGTGCTTCTACTGCAAAGGGATTGGTCACTGGAAGCGGAACTACCCCAAGTGATTGGCGGATAAGAAGGATGGCAAAGTGAACATAAGTATATTTGATATACATGTTATTGATGTGTACTTTACTAGTGTTTATAGCAACCCCTCGGTACTTGGTACTGGTTCAGTTGCTAAGAGTAGTAACTCGAAACGGGAGTTGCAGAATAAACAGAAACTAGTTAAGGGTGAAGTGACGATGTGTGTTGAAAGTAGTTTCAAGATTGATATGATCATCATCGCACACTCCCTATACTTTCGGGATTAGTGTTGAACCTAAATAAATGTTATTTGGTGTTTGCGTTGAGCATGAATATGATTTGATCGTGTTTATTGCAATACGGTTATTCATTTAAGTAAGAGAATAAACTGTTGTTCTGTTTACATGAATAAAACCTTATATGGTTACACACCCAATGAAAATGGTTCATTGGACCTCGATTGTAGTGATACACATATTCATAATATTGAAACCAAAAGATGCAAAGTTAATAATGATAGTGCAACTTATTTGTGGCACTGCCGTTTAGGTCATATTGGTGTAAAGCGCATGAAGAAACTCCATGCTGATGGGATTTTGGAATCACTTGATTATGAATCATTTGATGCTTGCGAACCGTGCCTTTGGGCGAGATGACTAAAACTCTGTTCTTCGGAACAATGGTACGAGCAACAAACTTGTTGGAAATAATACATACTGATGTATGCAGACCAATGAGTATTAAGGCTCGCGGCAGGTATCGTTATTTTCTGACCTTCACAGATGATTTGAGCAGATATGGGTATATCTACTTGATGAAACATAAGTCTGAAATAGTTGAAAAGTTCAAAGAATTTCAGAGTGAAGTGGAAAAATCATCGTAACAAGAAAAATAAAATTTCTATGATCTGATCGTGGAGACGAATATTTGAGTTATGAGTTTGGTCTTCATTTGAAACAATGTGAAATAGTTTCGCAACTCACGCCATCTGGAACACCACAATATAATGGTGTGTCCAAACGTCGTAATCGTACTTTACTAGATATGGTGCGATCTATGATGTATCTTACTGATTTACCGCTATCGTTTTGGGGTTATGCTTTAGAGACGGCCGCATTCACGTTAAATAGGGCACCATCAAAATCCGTTGAGACGACGCCTTATGAACTGTGGTTTGGCAAGAAACCAAAGTTGTCGTTTCTTAAAGCTTGGAGTTGCGATGCTTATATGAAAAAAGGTCTTCAACTAGATAAGCTCGAACCCAAATTAGAGAAGTGCGTCTTCATAGAATACCCAAAGGAAACTATTGGGTACACCTTCTATCACAGATCCGAAGGCAAGTTATTCGTTGCTAAGATGGATCCTTTCTAGAAAAGGAGTTTCTCTCGAAAGAAGTGAGTGGGAGGAAAGTAGAACTTGATGAGGTAATTGTACCTTCTCCCTTATTGGAAAGTAGTTCATCACAGAAATCAGTTTCAGTGACTACTACACCAATTAGTGAGGAAGTTAATGATGATGATCATGAAACTTCAGATTAAGTTACTACAGAATCTCGTAGGTCTTACAGAGTAAGATCCGCACCAGAGTGGTACGGTAATCCTGTTCTGGAAGTTATGTTACTAGACCATGACGAACCTACGAACTATGAAGAAGCGATGGTGAGCCCAGATTCCGCAACATGGCTTGAGGCCATGAGATCTAAGATAAGATCCATGTATGAAAACAAAGTATGGACTTTGATTGACTTGCCCAATGATCGGCGAGACATTGAGATTAAATGGATCTTCAAGAGGAAGACAGACGCTGATAGTGTTACTATCTACAAAGCTAGAATTGTTGCAAAAAGGTTTTCGACAAGTTCAAGGTGTTGACTACGATGAGAGTTTTTCACTCGTATCTATGCTTAAGTCTATCTGAATCATGTTAGCAATTGCCGCATTTTATGAAATCTGGCAAATGGATAAACAAAACTGCATTCCTTAATGGTTTTCTTAAAGAAGAGTTGTATATGATGCAACCAGAAGGTTTTGTCAATCCTAAAGGTGCTAAAAAATTGTGCAAGCTCCAGCGATCCATCTATGGACTGGTGCAAGCATCTCGGAGTTGGAATATATGCTTTGATGAGTTGATCAAAGCATATGGTTTTATACAGACTTTTGAAGAAGTCTGTATTTACAAGAAATTGAGTGGGAGCTCTGTAGCATTTCTAATATTATATGTAGATGACATATTGTTAATTGGAAATGATATGGAAATTCTGGATAGCATGAAAGGATACTTGAATAAGAGTTTTTCAAAGCAAGACCTCGGTGAAGCTGCTTACACATTGAGCATCAAGATCTATATAGATAGATCAAGACGCTTGATAAGATTTTTCAATGAGTACATACCTTGATAAATTTTTGAAATAGTTCAAAATGGAACAGTCAAATAAAGGAGTTCTTTCCTGTGTTACAAGGTGTGAAGTTGAGTAAGACTCAAGACCCGACCATTGCAGAAAATAGAAAGAGAATGAAAAGTCATTCCCTATGCCTCAGTCATAGGTTCTATAAAGTATGCTATGCTGTGAACAGACCTATTGTATACCTTGCTCTGTGTTTGGCAAAGGAATACAATTTTGATCTAATAAGTAGATCACTGGTCATGGGTCAAGAATATCCTTAGTGAGGACTAAGGAGATGTTTCTCGATTATGGAGGTGATAAAAGAGCCCGTCGTAAAAGTTACAATGATGCAAGCTTTTACACCAATCCAGATGACTCTAAGTCTCAATCTGGATACATATTAAAAGTGGGAGAAATTAGCTAGAGTAGCTCCGTGCAGAGCATTGTGGACATAGAATATTTGCGAAATACATACGGCTCTGAATATGACAGACCCGTTGACTAAGCTTCTCTCACGAGCAAAACATGATCATACCTTAGTACTCTTTTGGGTGTTAATCACACAGCGATGTGAACTAGATTATTGACTCTAGTAAACCCTTTGGGTGTTGATCACATGATGATGTGAACTATGGGTATTAATCACATGCAGATGTGAATATTGGTGTTAAATCACATAGCGATGTGAACTAGATTATTGACTCTAGTGCAAGTGGGAGACTGAAGGAAATATGCACTAGAGGCAATAATAAAGTTATTATTTATTTCCTTATTCCATGATAAATGTTTATTATTCATGCTAGAATTGTATTAACCGGAAACATAATACATGTGTGAATACATAGACAAACATAGTGTCACTAGTATGCCTCTACTTGACTAGCTCGTGAATCAAAGATGGTTAAGTTTCCTAGCCATGGACAAAAGAGTTGTCATTTGATTAATAGGATCACATCATTAGGAGAATGATGTGATTGACATGACCCATTCCGTTAGCCTAGCACTTGATCGTTTAATATGTTGCTATTGCTTTCTTCATGACTTATACATGTTCCTGTAACTATGAGATTATGCAACTCCCGTTTACCGGAGGAACACTTTGGGTGCTACCAAACGTCACAACGTAACTGGGTGATTATAAAGGAGTACTACAGGTGTCTCCGAAGGTACATGTTGGGTTGGCGTATTTCGAGATTAGGTTTTGTCACTCCGATTGTCGGAGAGGTATCTCTGGGCCCTCTCGGTAATGCACATCACTATAAGCCTTGCAAGCAATGTAGCTAATGAGTTAGTTACGGAATGATGCATTACGTAACGAGTAAAGAGACTTGCCGGTAACGAGATTGAACTAGGTATTGGATACCGACGATCGAATCTCGGGCAAGTAACATACCGATGACAAAGGGAACAAAGTATGTTGTTATGCGGTTTGACCGATAAAGATCTTCGTAGAATATGTAGGAGCCAATATGGGCATCCAGGTTCCGCTATTGGTTATTGACCAAGAATAGTTCTAGGTCATGTCTACATAGTTTTCGAACCCGTAGGGTCCGCACGCTTAAGGTTTCGATAACAGTTATATTATGAGTTTATGAGTTTTGATGTACCGAAGGAGTTCGGAGTCCCGGATGAGATCGGGGACATGACGAGGAGTCTCGAAATGGTTGAGACGTAAAGATCGATATATTGGACGACTATATTCGGAGTTCGGAAAGGTTCCGAGTGATTCGGGTATTTTTCGGAGTACCGGAGAGTTACGAGAATTCGCCGGGGAGTATATGGGCATTATTGGGCCATACAGGAATTGAGGAGAGAGGCCGAAAGGAAGGAGGCGCGCAGCCCCCCTCTGGTCCGAATTGGACAAGGGGTGCAGCCCCTCTTTCCTTCCTCCTCTCCCCCTCTTTCCCCCTTCTCCTACTCCAACAAGGAAGGAGGGAGTCCTACTCCCGGTGGGAGTAGGACTCCCCTTGGCGCGCCTCTCCCTGGCCGGCCGCCTCCTCCCCTTGCTCCTTTATATACGGGGGCAGGGGGGCACCCCATGGAACACAAGTTGATCTACGGATCGTTCCTTAGCCGTGTGCGGTGCCCCCCTCCACCATATTCCATCTCGGTCATATCGTCGCGGAATTTAGGCGAAGCCCTGCGCCGGTAGAGCATCATCATCGTCACCACGCCGTCGTGCTGACGGAAATCATCCCCGAAGCTTTGCTGGATCGGAGCCCGGGGATCGTCATTGAGTTGAACGTGTGCTGAACTCGGAGGTGCCGTACGTTCGGTACTTGGATCGGTCGGATCGTGAAGACGTACGACTACATCAACCGCGTTATCATAACGCTTCCGCTTACGGTCTACGAGGGTACGTGGACAACACTCTCTCCTCTCATTGCTATGCCATCACCATAATCTTACGTGTACGTAGGAAATTTTTTGAAATTACTACGTTCCCCAACAGTAGGTGTAACAATGGTATTGATGTCCTCATCAGAAATGATTCTAAGTAGGCACAATATTCATAAAATAGAATCAGTAGCACCAAGATATGGTAGATATTGTCGCCATCAGGCTTTAGCATTCAAGTGGTTGTCATAAAGCCATTATTGACATCGTCAAGTCTGAAGCACCAAAATATTACCGCCATGAAGTTTTATCTTCCAAGTAGTTGTCATGTGATCATTACCGGCATCATCAAATCGCACACACCAAAAGATTACCGCCATTGGGTCTTAGCATCCAAATACTAGGCGATTTTGCAATGTCAATTGGCTGTTCAATATTTTTGTTTAAATTTAACATTTTTAAAAATGCAAAAAAAATAAGCATGTGTGCGCTCACTAATATTCTAGAAAAAATTCAGCTCAATTGGAGCAAAGAATTGTGAGATATTGGCAGTTCTTATTGGCTAATAATGTGGCTGTTTTTTTGTCACCGATGCACTTACAAACTAGACCCACTGTTAGGAATCATGTCAACACATTCAAATGATGTATTAGACCTAGCTACAAAAAATTACCCCAAAATATGGTGTTTTATGCAACAAAACATGTAAAGTGGGTGTTCTGTGCAAACTAGCACCAAAAGTAAGTGGTTTGTGCAATTTCCTCTCTCCGCGGGAGCTGAGTCGCCGCCGAAGAAGGGCCCAGCCATGGCTTACCCCCAGATTCGAACGGAGGAGGGGCTCCGAGCACAACCAGAGACCACCCGCAGTGAAGAACGCCGCCGAGGCCACCCAGCGTGCCGCACGCTCCCAAAAAACCACATCTCCGCCTCCGCCTGCTTACTGAAACCGCTCATCTCACGACTCGTTTGTAAAATAAATAAATAAAATGCAGCCTTCAGATTTTGTGGACTAGGAGGCATCTACAGCCGGCACCCCAAACCCGGCCTGGTTAGCATGAGACATCGGCAAGAGTTTGTTTTAAGGCACGGTAAGGATGGCGATCCATGTCCGAACTTTCGGATGTGATTCAACTGAACACATGTAACATGAAAATCACAAACTTGATTGTTCAATCATTATATTTGAAAATACATCGAGGAAAAAAAGTAGCCTAGCACACCGAGCAACGCCTGGATTTCCAACGTTGCCCTACACGACGATTGATTGGTTGACACACAACGACACGACATCACCAGCAGGTGATTTATTCGGAAACCAAATGTGGAGCTACTACGAATAAGGTAGCATAGCAGCAGCGAGCACGTAGACGTGTATGGGCACACTTACGAAGGTGATGAAGCAATACCACTTCACTTCTTGCAGACCAGCCCGGCGCTGCCCTTGCCGCTGCCGCACATGGTGTCGGCCGGCTCGTCGATCATGTCCACCGCCCCGACGCGGACGACGTCCTCTCCGGCGAAGCGCGCCACCTCGCAGTCCGTGCCGAAGATGTCCGAGACCTGGTACTTTGCGGCACCCCCCATCACGGGTATCTTGGCGCCCATGTCAACCCCGGCGCTGACGTAGTCGGAGCGGTAGGTCTGGCCGAGCACGCCGTGCACGTCGGCGCTGATGGAGTGGAACTTGAACGCGACGTTGAGGTGCGCGAGGCTGTCGTCGGCGGTGAGGCCGTAGTCGTGGACCCTCGAGTCCTCCTCAGTCACCGGCACCGCGTTGGCGACGATGCGGAACCGGCCGTCGAGGCGCACCACCACGCCGTTGGCCGCGCCGATGCGGAAGACGGACAGCGCGGGCGCGGAGGCCGGGCTCCAGCTGGCGGCCGGCGCCGCGTCCAGCTCGACGGGCACGCCGTCGAAGGTGATGACGAGGCGGTCGACGGCGTTGTCCCAGGTGACCGTCCTCTTGACGCCGAGGTAGAGGCGGTGGCCACCGAAGCGGACGCCGAGCGCCTGCACCCATGTGAAGTCACGCGCCGCCTTCACGTTGAGCTTGCCGATGAAGTGCGCGTTGATGTGCAGGTTGGCGTCGGAGAGCAGGCAGAAGTCGGCGTCCCTGCGGCCGTGGAAGAGGAACTTGTTGCCGTCGCCACCCACGAAGCGCGGGTCGTAGCACTCCGTGCCGGCCAGTTCACACACTGTTGGGTTCCAATGATGCGTCAAGCACACGATCGAGCCGAGCAATCAGTAACTTTCTAACTGCGAAATGAATGCAAAAAACATGGACGTGTATGTGTGTGGTGTTCTTACTGCAGACGAGCTTGCAGCTGGGGCAGTGCACGTAGCAGAGGTCGCGGCAGCCGGCGGGGCACCGGCGCACCGGGATCATGCACTCTGGGGCCTGCGACGGGCTGCTCTGGTTGTAGCAGCTCACCACGGTGGGCTGCGCGCCGGGGCTCATGTAGACGGGTACCACGTTGGGGTCCGAAAGGATGGGGTTGTCCATCGGCTGGGCGCCGACCGTGACGAGGAATGCGGCGGCGCAGGCGAGCAGCACCACCGCGCACGGGCGCCGGACGGACGCCATCGATCACTGCTAGTCGGTCTCTGGGTGATCTTTCACTGCTGGTTGAGTGAAGCTGTTGCGAGTGCTCGTGATGGTGTGGTGGTGCAAGGCGTGGAACGCATTCTTTTATAGCCCGGGACGATCTGACTAAACGAGTGTCGTCGGAACCACGCATGGCTTTTAGTCCCGGAAGTCAACTGCCGCTCGATAGATGGCTCGGCTAGCTCCCAGAGTCCCCCGCCACATGAAACGATTCCACGCTTACCGTCCCGGCGAACGGTTGATTCAAATCCGGGGCGCTTGGTCTCGATCTTTGTGTCAAGTATCATCTGCTCTACGTTATGGCTAAGCACAATCTACATGCCCAGCCAGGACAAAAATTTATCCTCTTCAGAGAGAAACCAAGATTCAGATATAGCCTGGCCACCAAAAATTGCACGATATAGATAAAATCTTCAGTTGAAGAATACTCCTCCATGAGTAGGGTGCATACAATCTTCAGGGTAAAGGCGTAAGGCACGGCCTTAGAGGAACATGGTTAGTGTTCATCTTAACAGAGCACGAAGGTGTCAAGTTGTTATGTTGCTTCAGAAAGTTGCTCCAAGCTACGCTCTAGTCCGCTCTGTCATCGAAGACCACGAGAACAAGGAGAGTGCAACATTTTTAACGGACCAGAATGTGCAGACATCTGAGACTCTATGCGAAGACCTAACACAAAAAGTACGCCGTGAAGATGCATACAACGTCTAGATTTCTTGGCAACTAAATTGTGATGCGATGGTTAGGAGGACAGTGGTATCCTCACCCGGTAGAGTTTAAATCGTGGTGCTCATATTTATTCTGAATTTATTTTAGGATTTTCGGTGATAAGCGTTTAGTGGGAGAAGACGTTCCCGTCGACTACGAGGCGTCTACCGACGACTTCGTAAAATCTCAAGATGACATGCCGGCTCAGTCTCTCGGAGGTGCTCATAGGGGTAACCGGTAAGGTGTGTGTGTGTGAGTTCATAGGATGAGTGTATGCATGTACGTATGAGCGTCTGCATTTGTATTGTGTTAAAAAAGTCTAGTTCGTTCACGATACTAAGAGCATTACTAGTAGAACCCTCCAACCCTCAAACCCTTATAGCAGTTTAAGGGTTGAGAAGTGCCAGTTTTTGACACTTTTAAGGGTTGAAAAACAGGGGCAAAGACTAGAACCCTCAAACCCAACCCGTAAACTGCTTTGAGGGTTGGATTTGAGGGTTCTAGTCTTTGCCTCAACCCCAATCTTTAAAACTGTCATTTCATATAGCACACATTTCATCACATTTCATCATATGGCATATCACAAATTCCATCACAATTGACATAAAACAATAATCATTCTAGTTATTATTACAACACCGAATAAAACAATAATCATTCAAATTATTACAACAATGTTTGAGCAAATTACACTAATTGTTCAAATCAAATAGGACATAGAAAAGTAAAACAAAGATACATCATGGGCCAATGCGCCGCCCATCCAACTGCCAGTGGTGCTCTACTAGATCATCCCGGAGCCGACCATGAGTGATTGCATCCTCAATCTGACGATGTGCTTGAAGAAAAGCGTGTATGCGAGAAGAGTTTCTTTCCGATTGCACACGGGTACCAACATTGTCATAGAAACAGGGGAGGTTTAACCCTCTCTCATCCTCTAGGATCATGTTGTGTAGAATCACACAACATTTCATGATGTTCATCAAGGTTTTTTTGTCCCAAAACCGGGTTGGACCACGAACTATGGCAAACCTTGCTTGCAAAACACCGAAAGCTCTCTCAATATCCTTGCGGGCTGCCTCTTGTGCCTTGGTGAAATGAGCATCTTTTCTTGTTAAGGGCACCCCATTTTTCTCCTTGATGGACTTCACAAGAGTTGCCCATTCAGGATAGATGCCATCGGTGAGATAGTATCCCATTGAGTACTCATTGTCCATGATTTTGTAGTTGCAAGCTGGAGCATCCCCAGAAATTAATCTTTTGAACAAAGGAGATCTATTGAGGATATTGATATCATTGAGTGTTCCCGGCAACCCAAAAAATGCATGCCAAATCCATGTGTCCTGAGATGCTACGGCCTCAAGCACAATGGTAGCATCACGGCTTTTACCGCAATACATTCCGTGCCATGCCTTTGGGCAATTTTTCCACCTCCAATGCATGCAATCAAGACTACCTAGCATCCCCGACCATCCCCTTTTTTCATTCATTTCCATTAATCTCTTTGTATCTTCCTCGTTTGGTGCTCGAAGATACTGCTCACCATACAACCGGATGACCAACTTGGCAAACCTACGGACCGACTCCGTGGTTGTATCTTGCCCAATGCGAAGATACTCGTCGGTATAATCCGCGGGTATGCCATAAGCGAGTACCCGCATTGCCGTCGATATCTTTTGATATGCACTAAACCCCATGATACCGGCGGCGGATCTACGGCGTTTAAAGTAATATGAGGCGGCCTCACAATCGGTGACAATCTTCACAAACAAACTACGCCGCATTCGGTACCTTCTGCGGAAGAGACGAGGAGGGTACGTAGGTACCTCGGAGAAGTAGTCTTCCATCAAATGTTCGTGTCCGAGAGCGCGGTTCCGGTAGATGGTACCTCGGAGAAGTAGTCTTCCATCAAATGTTCGTGTCCGAGGCTCATCATCTCGACGTCATCGTCTTGCAACAACTCATCGATGTCCGAATCATCGGATGACGACCAACCCGACGAATCAGACAACGAGTCCATGTCGTTGTTGTTCACCTCCATCTACACAATACAACAAACAATAAATTGTGAGTGCCAACAATGAATCAAAAAGGAAAAAAATAAAACAAAAAGAAAGAAAGGAAAGCATACCTGCGGGGAGCTCGGGGCGGCTGCCTCTGGCCTGCCTTGCCTCTGGCGCGGCGGCTCGAGGAGGCCTGAGGCGGGAGGCGGCTGGGGGCGGGAGGCGACTGGGGGGCGGGGGCCGGGGCCCGACGGCTGAGGCGGGCGGGCGGGGGGCGGGGCGCGGCCGGGGGCGGGAGGCCGAGGAGCGGGACGCCGGGCCGGGAGGCGGCGGGGCGGGCGGCCGGGGGCCGGGCCGCGGAGCGGGGCGGCCGGGGGCGGCGGGGAACGGCGGATCCGGCGGCGGGGAGTGTGGTGCAGGGGCGGGACAGCGGCGGCGTCGAGGGGAGGCGGGGGGCCGGCCGGATTTGGGGCGGGCGACGGCGGGCGGCATGGGAGGAAGGAAGCGGGAGGTTGGGGAGGGGAAACTTCCCTCCCGCGCGACGGGGGAAGGGAGTGCGGGCTGGGGTCGAGCGCCCCCCTCCAACCCTCACTTCTACGGTTTGAAATTGGGTTTGAGGGTTGGACCCTTACTTTTTTTTGAGGGTTTGAGGGTTTAGGGGTTCTAGTCTTTCCGTTTTTTTTGTTGCAACCCGTAAAAAAGCGGTTATTTTTTAGGGTTTGAGGGTTTAGGGGTACTACTAGTAATGCTCTAAGCCCATCTCCGTCGCGGACCCTCAAAACGCCCGGCCAAACGTGTTGTGCTATCCAACACGGACTTATATAGGTTCACAGGACAGTCCGTACGCACTTTCTCCCGCAAACCGGAGACAAACGTGGGGGGCTTTGCGGGCGTCCGAACCGCTCCCAAGCCCACGTTTGACCGTCCTGGCCCACCCAAACCCCCCTCCCTCGTCAGCGCCGCTCCAAAGCATCAGTGTCGCAGTCATGCCCGGCGAGAGCGAACGCGACCTCTCAATGGTGTTGAAGCCCCGCGTCGCTTTCCGGTGCAGGCGACTATTCCGCGTTCAAACGACATGACGAGCATCCGTCCATCCATCTGCCGCCCACATTAGTGACATGCGGTTGCCAAGGAATCTACTCCGGCGCCACCCGTCCGTCTCTCTGCTGCCCACCATTGCTACATAAACTGCCGCCTCGGCCATAGCCTCAGTCATCCGCCTCCGATCCCTTTCTCCTCTTCGCACCACTCCCACCATGGCTTCCTCAATGTCGTGCGCACGACGATCTATGGGAACGGGAAAGATCCCTTTGCAGTTCAGCCGTGGGAATCGACGAGCACAAAAAGCAGAATCAGTAGTTCACACAAGCACGCGCCACCGTGAGGTATAAAACCCTACTCCTGCTTTGTTGTACTGGATGTGTATGAGCTCAAGTTACAAGGGGCGCGCCTTGCCGGCAAGAGTGCGCAGGGACTGCAGCTACACGTGTAAATGAGCAAAGTGTCAACCTTTTTAAATGTAGACATGGACCTCCTTTTATAGATGAAGGGGTCACCATAATGGCAAAATGGTAATTACAACATGTGAACAGTGGCTATAGTGCCAAATACCTAACTCTGACGGTTAGGACAAGGGCATTAAAGGCACTGCGAGATGCCGTGCTGGTAAAGCGCACCAAAGATGTCGTGGTGCTATGTGTCGCACCCATCTTGTGATGGAAACAGTGTCTGTGTTGGTGTGGGCGTCTTGGACGTCGCCGCGTCGTCCTTGGAATTCGCTGCGCCGCCCGTAGGCTGTGCAGCTTCGTCCTTGGACTTGGCAGCAGCTGGAGTCTTATTCGCCGTGCTCCGGACGACGCCGCTTGCCTGGCTAGGATTGCCAGAGCGTCGTGGATGTTGTTCACCGCTTCCACCCTCTCCGTCATCGCCTGTGTGCGTAGGCATCAGAAGCTTGGACATAGAAGGAGCGCCCACCGTCACGCCCTTCTACTTAGGCGCCATGAGCGGTGACGATGATGAAGCTGACGTGTAGACTGCTAACTCAGGTTCGCGCAGGCGATTCCCCTACCTGGCGCGCCAAAGATGTCGTGCGTCCAGCTACCTCATATTATCTTGACACGCCTTCAGGACGGGTGTCATTAAAGTTGATCCTTCGGCGGTGAGCTGAGACATGCCCAAACAGAGCTCACCAAACCGCCTGCCCGCTCGACACCTACTTGACAGGCGATTGGCGTGTCACTGAGGTGGAGCGGTGGAACAGTAGTGGGAGTCTGCCGGCATGGAGCTTGCTGGGTCTTGCTTGCCGGTATGTAGCTTGCCAGCAACCAAGACTTTGATCTTCAATGCTAACTTGGTACTTCTTGATGACCTGCCTTGAGGTCTTCTTTATGGTTTTGTTAACCAAGTGTTGAGTCTTGTTTGCAGCTGTCCTTCGGCAAGCCCTGCCGCCGGGAAGGCTACTACTGCTTGTGCACAAGTCCGAGGTACTAAAGCACCCCTACTTTAGTACACCGACTCTTGCACTCCAAAACTCTCTGGGATGGGCTGACGCCAGAGCAGAAGAAGGAGATGGCCGCCATTGCTGCCGGCTGGCTAGCCGACATGCAGCCGAAGACGACGACGTCCCAATGGAGGACGCGGCCGATGATAAGATGGCGCTACCGTCCTCGTCCGCATCACCCTCGTCAGTGCATTGCACCATGACAATCGGTGAGACCCGTGCCCATTACATGGACATGGGCCGGGTGGAGCAGGAAGAGCAGTTCCGGGAGGCGCAGGCCGTCGGAGCCTACAACCACCAGCTTCTCCAAGAGCACCGTCAGGCGTAGGAGTAGCTTGCCACTGGCAGGGCTATCACACCAGGCGCGGATCTCGCGGAGCAAGCTGTGCTACACGAGTCCTACAACTCCGCCCGCGAGATCCGCCTCGCCCGCTGGCGGTACCGCCAGCATCAGGCAGAAAACTGGAGACCGCCAACAAGGAGTTCGACGAGGTGTGGGGTAAGACCGACGACGAGGCAGAGGACAAAGTCGGTTCCGCCGAGGCCACGCCCCGCCGCCACGACCACGACTCGGGCAACTTCACTTCCCAGGTCTTCGAAGGCGGAGGTAGAGAGCGCCGAGGAGGAATTAGAAGGCGAAGTTTCAGTTCTCGGGGCTCATGGCCGAACACGGGGAACGGGCACCGACAATCATAGATTCAGTGTGTTAATTATACCTTCAAAGCCGGACAAGCACCACTTAGTTCATGTGTGTCCAAAATGTATTGAAACCCTTCATGTTTATATGAAATCCATTGTGTTTGACCAAATTCCGCAATGTTGGACGGCGGCCTCCCGCATCCGTGTCCGCGTACGAATGCGGAGAAAACTTGCAGGTCGCCATGCCCTAAACCCTATCCTACAGTACACATAGCAGCTTCTACAGCACCACTATCCGAATTGAGTGCATCGGCCAAATTACTCCACTGATAACGAAAACTTACTCCACTCATAACGAAAACAATCCAGACTGTCCGTATATGTGCACAAGAGAGGGGAGGAGTTGCATATCACCATTTTCGTGGGTAATTCAAATGGTATGTTCAAGGTTTACAGGCCAAGTATTTCCATATTTTTAATCAAAAGTGCAGCTGTGGCGAAACCACTGTTAGCAAACACAGTAGTAGTTACTTTGGAGGTAGAACCCCAAACCAAGAAAGAGTGGATGACATTGCCACTAACACAGCATTAGTTACAACGTTTTGCAAGTCGGAAAAATATGCGCTAACGTACTAAAAGAACCACCTCTTCTTAACTGCAGGTGTTGTGCCTTCGCCTGGAGGACTTGGGCTCTCTCTTTTTGCCATCCCACTGTTCAGCGCCTCCAACCTTTTCCTGCAGAAAAAACAGCAACATAAATAAATAAATAAACAAACAAATAAATAAAAAGACAAGTTGGACATAAAAAAATAGAATAATTATGTTTATTTTGCCCTTGAAATACTGAGAATTTTATTCGGACTAAACATCGAAACAGTTTCCTAATCGCTAATGATATTATGGTATGCAGAACCTGCAATGTTACAAGAGGCGGTATGCTACATTGCCCCTGCAAATAATCAAATTGCAAGAGAAAACAAAGGTGACACAAAAAAATAAATTCCACTGCAGATATAGACTATGGAGTCAATTGAGATATGATTTGTATTAGTTTGTTGGATACTAACTTTTGAAATTCTCCCCTTCACAATACTGAGCAGAGGAAGCCAGAAGGAAAGAGATACAGACCAACAACTACACTGTCAAGTGTCAAGTTCACTGTTCAAGAAGGCGCTACTAGGCGCTCGCCTAGGCGCGCTTAAGCTCTGGGCGCTGGCATAGCGCCTCGCTTTGGACCTAGGCGCTCAGAAAAGCGCCCAGAAAGGTCCTCCGGCAAGAAATCGTGTTTCTCAGGCAGGAAATCAATCTCCCCAGCCAGGATTTGACCTCCCCAGCAAAGATCCATCCTCCCCGACGAGGATTCAACCAATCCAGCAACAAATCAACTGATTCCGGCGAGAGATCAAGCATTTCCGGTGAGAAATCGACTGATTCCGGCGAGGGATCAAGCATCTCCAGCGAGAAATCGAGCTTCACTGGCTGACTGGTTCCCATGTGCAGCAAGGGAGAGAGGAAGGAGAGAGGCGGCGTGAGGAGGATCCCTAATTTTCTGTCGACTGTGCACGTATGGGAGGCTTTAGTAGGAGAATTGAATAGATGGGCCAGTGGTTTAATGGGCCAGATCAGCCCATCTACCTTGTTTCTTCATGCTACAGTGGAAACGCCTAGGCGCGCCTAGGCGACGCATAAGCGGGTTGTGCGCAAGTAGGTCACAAAACGCATAAGTAACGCCCAGCGCCTTCTTGAACTTAGGTCAAGTTTACTTTTAAGGAGACAACAGCGAAGCAGAACTCCCCTTTTGACAGCAGCATGAAAACATAATAGATAGTTTACCAATGAATATCCTATCTCCTAAACTGCAAGACTAGAAAATTTTCCTCCTTGGCTACAATGCAAATGAGAAATGTAATAGCCAACATGTACCTTACCAATTTTTTGGTTATGACCAAAACTTTGGTCTTGGTTTGGATGGTTGCCAATATTTTGGCACGCCAATGGCTCCTTACCAACTATACTTCATATTTTTAGCAAAGTTGGCCAACTCACGTGCACACAAAACCTTGACCAATATTTTGGCTAGCCAAATATTTGGTGGAGCAAACCAAGGCTCAAAGCAAACGCACACTTTTTTTTTAATGTTTTGTTCTACTACTTAAACAATTACCTTGTATCGCCAAGCTGTCCATGCAAGCTCCATCGTTGGCGAAATCCTTCCATACCCGGAAGACCACTAGCAAGAATCATGCGCCTAAAATAGAAGTACACGATCAGATTGGACCAAAGCTAAGAAACTGAGTAAATAATTATGTGAATAAATCGCCCAATGCTTCCTTTTGTCCAGGTAACAAACAAAATAAATGTATCTTGGGAACAACAAAGTGGTCTTTAAAAAGCTGTAAATCCATTTAGTACTGCCCTGAAGAATGGTCACGAGGTAATCCAAAAGTACCTTCCTTTTGGAGTACTAGTGCTGGTCATAAGCAGTGGAACACGAGAAATGGGGGGAGGCCTAACAAACTACTGCCGGCAGAACCAAGTGCTATAACTAAATAATATGGGAGCACTGATGTGTAAATTGAAAGTCTTTTGCATGAACTTTCATAGAAAATTATAACCCTTTGTTCTCACCAAGCTCTAGCTTCTAGGTAGTCAAGTAGAACACCATGGCCTAAATTACAATGTTAGGCACATGACTGCTAAGCAATTAACCCAACGCTACCAGGTACTACAGAGTGACTCCCTCAGTCCATCCCTCTCTCTCAACAAGACCAAGCAGTAGGTACAACATCCCAGGCATGAAGATAACAAATATTTATTCAGTGTTAACACCAAATGACTTCAACAGAAGAATTTTGAACTAAAATAACCTTAGCTGCTGAGGAATCACAATCAATGGAGGCAAGCTTAGACAACCAAGTATAGGAGGTTATTACACCGTTCAGTACTTACGGGCACTATCATGGCAATAGTGTGTAAAAGTGTACAAACTGACCCTTTTCCGATAATGAAATGAGAAAACAAGATGTGATATGAAGACTGGATGCTTGTAAAGCTTTTAAAATCATTATCCATTTCAAATAGTTGAGATACGAAGGAGGTTGGATGAGAAATCTGCCTACATTGCTCGACGCCCTTAAGGCCTCCTTTGGTTCATAGGATAGGAATATCATAGGAATAGGAAAATCATAGGAAGTGAGATGAGATGCATCTCAATTTCATAAGGAAAGAGATGTCATTTGATGCATAGGATAGGAGTTTTTACATTGAGTCTAGGCTAATGTTCCTTTTCCTTTGAAATGTGAAGGATTGGTTCTTATTCTACATATGAATAGGAATCCATTCCTACAAACCAAAGGCTCCAAAGAAATTTTTCCTACAAGATTCCTATTCTCTAGAATTCCTACAAAATTCCTGTAAACCAAAGAAGGCCCAAGTCTTAAACTAGTTGCTGATGCAGATTGGCAAGTATCCCTGAGGGTAACGAGAATTTGATGTATGTACAGTTTACCACAGTCCATAAAATTTTAAAGGAAAAATAAACCTTGAAGGTAATCTACGAAGTTGAACAGAAGTGTATTAACCCGTTTCACATCTATAGGAATGTATCTACGATATGGAGCAGCAGCACTAAGGCTACCTTTCGAGCAGTGTGAGTTCTGATTGGAGTTGAGTGACTCTTTCCTTTGCATCTTCGAGGGGCATCGAGAAACCTAATTTATACTCACTATCCTGAAGTCGTTCCCTTATTTCCTTATCCTGTAAAAATAAGTCAGAAAAAGGCACAGCTGGTTAAACAGGAGCCTTTGGTTTTACACCGGCCAGCAGGGTCAGTTATAATATAACTGACCCTTTTCTAGAGAATAGTTTTAATATAACTGACCCTTTTCTCAGCACATTGTTTGTATAGCACAATTTCGTCTTGACAAAATGGCTCAATATCATTGATTTGCAAGCCTGGACAGCAGAAATAGGATTCATTTTCTCCATACTTGTTTACATATGGAAAACGACAAAACATATAGAGATGTCAGAGTAAACAGTTACTCACATAGGAAAAGATTCTTCAGGATACCATCACAAAGCTCAACACCTTCAAGGACATGGGATGCAATCTCTTTCGGTACGACAGGGGAAGGTGGCCCACGCATAAGATCATCACCGACGAGAATGGTCTCTTCCATCGTTTCTTGTCGATCGACTGTTGACAAAAATAGGCATTCCCCACAAAAGAAGAAAATGAAAAATAGGCAGGAGCACAACTAGTAGCAAACTGAAGAAATGAGAATCTAATTCTCGCACAAATAAGCGCAAGTGCATCCTTTTATTACTCACAGATTTTCAATCTTTCCATTTACTATTGTTTCCAGAAATGAAAAACGCAATTCAATGTGCTGAGACAAAATGTGGACGCAGTTCCCTCTTCTTTTCTCGTTGAGCAATGAAGCATTACTAGGATGCAGCTATAACACCAACGTCCCTGGATTTGTGGTTCCTACCTCCAAGATCAACTAGGCTCACCTCGAAGATAAACATGCCACAAGGGCGCCAATCAAGAAATCATCCCAGGCCTACTAAACATATTACTAAATGCTTATTTGTATTAAACCACGATCCACCACTAAAACTGACACGAGTTATGCACGGCGAGTAACAATAACATAAAGTAATGGGTGGGAGAGGCAGTACGCGCATACCATCCATGGTGACCTAGCAACTTTTCACACCGGCCAGAAGCCTGAAGCAGCTAATGCTGACCAACTTCCTGCAGCCAACCAAGAGGAAAAAGGAACAGTTAGGCTTGTTTCACTCTGCGGGAAGGGAAGCGAAGCAGCAGATATGCCTATCAGCTCCAGCGGTTGCTGGTGAAATAGATCAGAGACGGTGGCGTCGTCGGCTGAGGGGTCCGCTGTCGGAGTTGGCCGTCCGCCTCAAGCGCCACTCTCACCCAGCCTTGTACGTCGCCGCGAGCTCCCACTGCACAGACCAATCAGCATCCACAGCCACCATTCCATCAAACACCTCACGTGCACGAACACACATGTCCCAAATTGGGGCAAAATCATCTCAGCCAAACCAGGGGAAATTGGAGAGGACACTCACCGCCTTGCCGCCCTCCGCTCACCACCGGCTGGAATGTCCGGCGACGGACCTCGTCCGATGGGTGGGTCCGCCCCTCGTCGTGGCAACCAACTGCGCCGGAGGCCGAAGGGGAGGAACAAGAGGAACAGGGGGTTTATGCCTCAGTGACATTCATGGGCTTTCTCATTGAAACACGGACTAACGGTTGCTGGGCCTAGTAAACGACTCAAAAGCCTACAAAACTTTTAAACTGGGCTGATATTTTAGTAGACGAGGTAGCAGCACACAAGCCCATTACTACTCCTTTACCAGGGGGCGTCGATCGGCTGAGATCAACGGCTGGAACGCCAGGGCGGGAGCTAGGGCAGGAACTAAATGGCACACGGACGGCTCAGATCGCAGTGCGACCTGGCCTTGGTCTATATAAATATGTAGCCCCGCCGCAACAACGGAGCCCCTTACTCGCAGAAACCCTAGCAGATCGGTCGAGCCCTCCGCCGCCGCCCCGCCTTCAGCTCTCTCCTTCCTTCTCCGATCCAAGTAACGTCTCGTTCATTCCCTTGCGCTTCTGTACTTCCGTCCGTCGATATGATCTTACTGCAATGCAAATCTGATAGTTGCTAGTGTTGTTCGTATGCCGCACTACGTTAGATGTTGATGAAATGGGACTTTAGTTCGGCCATGTGCTAAGAAGTCACGGTTGTTCTTGTTGCGGACAGGTTTTTAGGTGTACCTTGTCACGAGGCTCTGGTTTCAGTAAAACATCTTGGTATAGTTGCTGCAAGTTAGCTATTCGGTTTCGTAGATCCAAAAATGAATGAACGCGATGCTAAGATTTCACTGCCATAGAAATATTTTCTACGTGGTTCTTACTGGAATGTAGATAGCTTTCATTGTCCTCGTGAAAGTAATTTATCTTTTATTATTGTAGCACATAAATGCCCTTATTTGTCTTGATTTGAAAGAGAAGCTAATGAGATTTGATGTAGATTATAGTTCGTATTCAGAACTGATGCTTTGTTAATTATGCTCTGAGTTGATTGCGACTTTTGTTTTCTGTCAGATATTCCAAGTATTTACAGTTATTTAGTTGACCGTAATGTTGAGGTCACACTGGCTTATTTTGTTCCTTCGCTATTTGACCAGGATGAAGTTCATTGCTGCCTATCTGCTTGCTTACCTCTCTGGCAACGCCAGCCCCTCTGCAGAGGACCTGACATCCATTCTTGAGTCTGGTAATGTTGTCTTACTGGGTGCCCTACATTAGTTTTGGTCCTGCTGTTTTCTTCTACTGACAAAGACATCTTTGGATCCTACAGTTGATGTTACCATGTTACCGGTTATTATTATCATTATGTGTTTAGCAATAGTTACCTACACTTGAAATGTGGCTTGCCAATGAAAACAACCTTTATGCCTTAAGTTCTACTGATATAATGTAGAATATGCTTAGCTTTGACACAAGGGAGATTGTATGTTTATTAAAGGTCACTTGTATGTAATGTGTTGTCCTTTGTTTTCTATTGTTAGCTTCTAATCTTACCTTTATGCTATGTTGCAGTTGGTTGTGAAATCGACAATGAGAAGATGGAACTCATGCTGTCCCAAGTGAAGGGCAAGGACATCACCGAGCTCTTGGCTGCTGGTAGGGAGAAGTTTGCTGCGGTTCCATCTGGTGGTGGTGGTGTGGCTGTTTCAGCTGCTGCCCCTGCTGCTGGAGGTGCTGCTGCCCCTGCAGCTGAGTCAAAGAAAGAAGAGAAGGTCGTGGAGAAGGAAGAGAGTGATGATGTAAGATCACCATTCCCACCTTTCCCCTTGTTGGGACCTTCTATCATCTCTATATTAACTGGCCTTGCAGCTCATGAACTTGGACATGTTCATTTTTTGATGTGTTTTCATTCATATTTTATGATAATGTTCTAACTGTTTGTGTGCGCGCTTCAACTTGCAGGACATGGGCTTCAGTCTGTTCGACTAAGTTGTGGGGCACCTTGTGTCTGAAGTATCTATCCTTGGCCAGGAAACTAGAGTCAATGATGTTTTAGCCTTTATTTAGCTGAGTTGTGAAACACTGGCAAGACAATGTTTTGATATGTAATTCAGCCCCTGGTTGCTGGTTGATTTACTGGTGAACCATACCTTTGCTATCCAATTTTGGTCCTTTAACAATGCGTTGTTTTGATGTTCTGCCTGTTCCATGTATCCTTAAATCGCTGTCCCATTTTTCTGCTAGTGTTTTGGTGAACCTAATACAGAATTCTTTGTAAATTGGCACATCGTTGAGTGGGAAGTGCCATGGTTGTTACAGCGCAGCAAATCTCATTCCGACTAGTACATGATCCCGATTTGGTTTTTTGATTGTAGGAGGCTCCTTCCCTTGTCTCACTGAGTAGGGCTGGTGATTTGGTTACTGAGGTAGTGAGTTGTTTGATTGTAGGAAGCTCCTTCCCTTGCCGTGGTCGCAGATAAGCTGCCACACAAAATATGTCATGAGTCATGACGTGCACCTTGATATTCGTGCGTCCGTCAGTCTTAATTTCGTGCGGGAGTCATCGCACGAGTGCTATGCTCGCGTGCGGGAGTCATTATCGGTTGGGGTTTTACACGATGTTTTTAAGCTGTCAAATTGTGTTTGGGCTAAGGGGATGTTGGAGCCCCACCAACCTGAAAATCAGGGTACATGTTTAAATCAGGAGGACTCCGCACGTCTGTATAAACAGGGGTACATGTTTAGTTGGTTAGTTAGGAGCCTGTAGAAACAGTTTGTAAGACTCCGCACGTCTAGCATTCGTAATAAATTTGTAGTTTATCTCATCGTGTGCTTTTCTCTTCCAACACTACTCGGAGTTTTTTTCAAGGAGGCCCGTGTTTTTGTGGGTTTAGATTTCTCCCATTTGTATTTTCTTTCTACTCTCAAACATGTTAGGGCATCCTACAGTTGGACTGGGCAAATTTGGCCTCTTAAATATCCGTGGATGCGTCCGACCAGTGTTCGGCGTGTCTGATTTGACTCCTTATTTGTTCGTCCACCCAGTCATGTCCTTCCCCTTTTTCCTTATATGTCAAGGCCCATGCGTGTGACTGGAGGAGAAGAGAGAAAGAAAAACAATAATAAAGAAATAAAAATATGCTTTGTGGTGGGTCAAATCTTATGTGATGGACGCAGGACCAATGACCGGACACGACTGGACACTCCTCATACTCATCTTATACACAAGGGCAATATGAGGGGTGTCGGACAACCCGCGCATTTATGAAGGCTTTGAGGGGTTCGATTGGGTCAACTCTTTTCTTCTCTCTCCTGTCCGATCAAGTAGGTCGGGGGGTGGGGTGATTAGACTACTTGATCAAATAAAAACCTAGTCTTTTCCCAATTTTAGTTCTTGGCAAGTTTTAGCAATTCTCACAAGTCGAGCAACACGCTACACGTGCAAGTCTAGATAGTAGGCATCGAAAAGTAAGGACTTTTCATATGAATGTAATGGAGGGGTCGGAGAAAACGAAACACAATGAAGACACGGTGATTTTTTTGCGTGGTTGCGATAGATGGTGCTATCGTACGTGCACGTTGATGGAGACTTCAACCCACAAAGTGTAACGGCTGCGCGAGTCCACGAAGGGCTCCACCCACGAAGGGTCCACAAAGAAGTAACATTGTCTATGCCATCATGGCTTCCGTCCACGAAGGACTAGTCTCACTCGGGGTAGATCTTTAAGAAGCACGCGATCTCCTTGCCCTTACAAACTCCTTGGTTTTGTGGGAAATATGCCCTAGAAGCAATAATAAAATTGTTATTATCATACTTTCTTGTTCTTGATAAGTGTTTATTCTACATGCTTTAATTGTATTGACGTGAAACTTAAATACATGTATGGATACATAAACAAACACCGTGTCCCTAGTGAGCCTCTACTAGAATAGCTCGTTGATTAAAGATGGTTAAGATTTTCTAACCATGAACATGAGTTGTCATTTAATAAGGAGATCATATATTTAGGAGAATGATGTGATGGACATACCCAATCATAAGCTTAGCATCTAATCGTGTCACTAAGTTCAAATTGCCATAGCTTTATTAATGTAAAGTATCTATTCCTTGGACCATGAGATCGTGCCACTCCCTAATACCGGAAGAATGCTTTGTGGGTGTCAAATGTCACTTTGTATGTGGGTGATTATAAAGGTGCTATTCAGGTATTTCGGAAGGTATTGGTGGTATGGATCGAGACTGGGATTTGTCACTCCATGTCCGGAGAGATATCTCTAGGCCCTCTCGGTAATAGAACATCCTAAGTAGCTTTCAAGCATGTGACTAATGTGTTTAGTCATGGCGATATTGTATTATAGAACGATTAAACAGAAATTGCTAGGTAATGAGATTGAATTAGGTATGGTGATACCAATGATCGAATTTCGGGCAAGTAAAATATCGCGAGACAAAGGGAATGGAATACATGATTGTTTCAATCCTCGACATTGTGGTTCAAACCGATAAATATCTTCGTTGAATTCATTATGGGCATCCAGGTATCGCTAATGATTATAGATGGGAGAAGTTCTCTCGATCATGTCCGCATCTTCTCGAACCTGTAGGGTGACACGTAACGTTCTGTAATGCTAGGGTAGTAATGGGATATTCCTAATGGTGATACCAAAGATACTTCAGAGTCTCAGATGGGATCCGGGATATCACGAGGAGATTCAGAATGGTCCAGAGATAAAGTTTCATGTAAGGAAAGCGGTGTTCAAGGTTCCAGAAAATGTACGGGATTTTTCGATATTGTACCGGGAAGGTTCTGGAGTGGGGCTCACCTGCATGGAGGGACCCACATGGACATGGGTAGTGGAGCACCAAGATCCACCCTAAAAGAAATAGGATTGTTGTGACACCCCCGATTCAATCGTACACTAATCATGCATGCAAACGTGTACGATCAAGATCAGGGACTCACGGGAAGATATCACAACACAACTCTAAAAACATAAATAAGTCATACAAGCATCATAATACAAGCCAGGGGCCTCGAGGGCTCGAATACAAGTGCTCGATCATAGACGAGTCAGCGGAAGCAACAATATCTGAGTACAGACATAAGTAAACGAGTTTGCCTTAAGAAGGCTAGCACAAACTGGGATACAAATCGAAATGGGCGCATGCCTCCTGCCTGGGATCCTCCTAAACTACTCCTGGTCATCGTCAGCGGCCTGCACGTAGTAGTAGGCACCTCTAGTGTAGTAGTCGTCGTCGACGGTGGCGTCTGGCTCCTGGGCTCCAACGTCTGGTGGCGGCATCCGAGAAGAAGAGGAAAACGGGGGAAAAGAGGGAGCAAAGCAACCGTGAGTACTCATCCAAAGTACTCGCAAGCAAGGAGCTACACTACTTATGCATGGGTATATGTGTAAGGAGGCAATGTCGGTGGACTGAACTGCAGAATGCCAGAATAAAAGGGGGATAGCTAGTCCTATCGAAGACTACGCTTCTGGCAGCCTCCGTCTTGCAGCATGAAGAAGAGAGTAGATTGAAGTCCTCCAAGTAGCAACGCATAGCATAATCCTACCCGGCGATCCTCCCCTCGTCGCCCTGTGGAAAAGCGATCACCGGGTTGTGCGTGGAACTTGTCTGGGTGTGTTTTATTAAGTATCCGGTTCTAGTTGTCATAAGGTCAAGGTACAACTCTGGGTCATCCTTTTACCGAGGGACACGGCTATTCGAATAGATAAACTTCCCTGCAGGGGTGCACCACATAACCCAACACGCTCGATCCCATTTGGCCAGACACACTTTCCTGGGTCATGCCCGGCCTCGGAAGATCAACACGTCGCAGCCCCACCTAGGCACAACAGAGAGGTCAGCACGCCGGTCTAAATCCTATGCGCGCAGGGGTCTGGGCCCATCACCTATTGCACACCTGCACGTTGCGAGGGCGGCCGGAAGCAGACCTAGCCCCCTAATACAAGAGGAGGCGTTCCAGTCCAATCCGGCGCGCGCCGCTCCGTCGCTGACGTCAAGAAGGCTTCGGCTAATACCACGACGTCGAGTGCCCATATCTTTCCCACGTAGTTGGTTAGTGCGTATAGACCAAATGGCCAGACTCAGATCAAATACCAAGATCCCGTTAAGCGTGTTAATTGATGTAACCGCGGACACTGATCAGGGCCAGGCCCACCTCTCACCTAGGCGGTCTCAACCTGCCCTGTCGCTCCGCCACAAAGATCCACACAAAGGTCCGTCGGGACAAAGGTCCTTTCAGCCCCCAATCCGTGAATCACTCGCGGGCACTCAACGAGCCAACCCGACTTTAGTCACCATCTGTAGTATGTATATATGTATAGTATATACCTGTGATCACCTCCCAAGTGATCACGGCCCGATAGTATAGCAAGGAAGACCGACAAGAATGTAGGGCCACAGATGATAAACTAGCATCCTATACTAAGTATTTAGGATTGCAGGTAAGGTATCAACAGATGTAGCAACAATGTCAGGCTATGCATCAGAATAGGATTAACCGAACAGTAACATGCTACACTACTCTAATGCAAGCAGTATAGAGAAGAATAGGCGATATCTGGTGATCAAGGGGGGGGGGGGCTTGCCTGGTTGCTCTGGTAAGAAGGAGGGGTCGTCAACTCCGTAGTCGAACTGGGCAGCAGCAGCGTCAGTCTCGTAGTCTACCGGAGAGAAGAGGGGGAAGAAACAATGAATACCATGCAAACAGATGCATATCGATACATGACATGACAAGTAACGATGCTAGGTGTGCCCAATCGCGGTAGTAGGTGATACCGACGAAGGGGAAAACATCCGGGAAAGTATTCCTGATGTTTCGCGTTTTCGGACAGATGATCCGGAGGGGGAAAGTTGTGTGTTTGATATGCTAGGGATGTGTGGCGGACAAACGGGCTGCGTATCCGGATTCGTCTCGTCGTTCTGAGCAACTTTCATGTAGAAAGTATTTTCATCCGAGTTACGAATTATTTTATATGATTTCCTAAAGATTTAATCACTTTCTGGAATTTATTTAATTAATTTAAATCAACATTATCCAGAATAGTGTATGCTGATGTCATCATGACGTCAGCATGACGTCAGCAGTCAACAGGGCGTTGACTGGGTCAAACTGACGTGTGGGGGCCGCATGTCATTGACTGAACAGGCTAATCGGGGGTTAATTAAGTAACTAGTGATTAAGTTAATTTATTCAGGATTAATTAAGTTAATTAATTAATTAATATTTTAATAATTATTATTTATCCATTATTTTCTTTTACATTTTCTGTTAAAACATTCTGTGGGCTGGGCCCCACATGTCATTGGCCCTAAGGGCCATAGTGGGTTCGGGTGTGCGGTTAACGGGCATAGCCCGAACGGGTGCATGCCCGAGGGGCGCTGGACACGCACGGCGCACACCGACGCCGGCGGCCAGGGCTAGGGGAGGCGACAAAGGGGTGACCGCGGCGGGCAGTTGCGGCACAGGCAGAGGCGGGGCCGCACACAAGACGGAGGCAAGGCGCGGGTCAGGGGGTGAGGGAGTGGGCTGCCGACTGCGAGCAAGGCGGCGGTAGCAGAGGACGGGGCCGACAGCAACGCACAGGGCGACGCGTCGGCATGGCCGTGGGACGGGCGTAGCAGTAGCAGTGCACCGCGGAGCGATTCGGCGCGGGGACGGTTGGTGCGGTGCGCACGCGCTGGAGCCAAGAGGGGCGTTGACCACGACTGGACAGCGCGGGCACGTGGCCACGCACGGGCGAGGGGCGACGGCGCGTGAGCGTGTGCGCGTGCGGAGAACGGCGACCGCGACGACGTGGAGAGAGGGAGAGGCGAGGGGCCTTACCGGGGTTCGTAGGGACGGGGCAACGGTGCGCGGGGAGCGACTTGGGGAGGAGGACGAGGACGACGGGGCGGAGCGGAAGCAGGCCGGCGAGGGGGTCCGGGCGGCGATGGACGATCCGGCCGGCGGCGTCGGCGGTCTCCAGGGTCGGGGGGGGGGGGGGGGCGAGCGCCCCCGATCCAGATTGGGTCGTGGGGTGGGGAGAGGAGCGAGTGGGGGAGTGGTGTGCGTGGGGGCTAGGGTTCGGTTGCTCGAGGGGATAAGGTGGGACGGGATGGGCCTCCCGGTGGCCTGATGGCTAGCTGGGTCGAGGCCCAGCGAGGGAGGTTTTTTTTTCTCTTTTGCTTTAATTTAGTTACTGTTGTCTATTTTCTATTTTCTTTTATTTCTTCTTTTCTGTTTTATTAAATTTTTTTTTATGAAATACCCAAGTTGTACCTAAAATATTATTAATACTTATGCCACTACCATAATTAACTTGGCACCTAATACAAAATAGTTTGTAATTGTTTATTATTTTATAATCATTTAACTAATTGTTTTTACTGTCATTTCTATTACTTTAATGCATTTAAACATTTAATTAAAAGGTAATTTATCCACCAATATTTACTAAGGATTATTTGACACATTAGGAACAATTTAGTTTTGACTTTTGAAAACTTTAATTGTTTAACTTAAATTCAAATTTTAAATATGAATCGTTTCGAACTAACGCGAGATTATCAACAGTAATCCGAGGTGACGTGGCATCGTTAACATGGGGTTAATGTAGCCTAATTATCCGGGCGTCACAAATCTCCTCCACTACAAGAAATCTCGTCCCGAGATTTAAGAGGGGGACTAGGGGGGGGAGGTCTGGTTACGAAATCCTAACGAATCTTCTCGTCTTTGGTTGCTCTTCTCGAAGAGGTGGATCCATTACGTTGAAGTCTTCATTTCTTTGTTCCAGGTCATCATGATCAATTCGTCATCCTTTCTTCGGGATCTCCATCGTCCTACGAACGCGACCAAGGGGAAAAACTCCGGAAGAACGCATCTCCACAAAGCTGGGCATCTGATGGTGAACTCAATGGGAAATACACAAGGTACCCCACGAGTTGTATTTCAGTGAATTCGTTGAGTGCAATATACGATGGTACCAAAGTTGCAAACGGGTAGACAATCATTCGATGACTAGACAGAAGCTGGAATGGGGGCTTGAACAACGAGAATAACATGGTGTTTGATCCCAGGATGAATGATGGTATAGCATTCAGCTTGTGAATCACATACGAAGCCAGGTGCAAAGGATACTTCAGAATCAAGGATGTACAAGAGAGTTAGGTTTTGATCTTGTGGAACTGTGGGTTATGGGCCCATCATGTGGGTTAAAAGTAGGAGGAGCGGTGACTTCTTGCATGGTCAAGATAGCAAGGCAGATCAGAATGTAGCCTGTCGATTATGTCAGCAACAACATCGATACCAAGGGCGAGGGACGAAGAGAACCATTTTCCTGCTCGTTGAACGAGGCGGACCAATAGGCAAAGTTCTCGTCCATCAGTGGCTACCAGAATGTCATCATCAATAGTAACAGGGTTTTGCTGATAGAATTGTACAACGAGGTGTTTACATAAGCAGGGAAATGTTACTTCTTATATAATATAGATCACAAGAAGGTTTAAACAAACCAATGGAAAGGAAAAGTGGTTATCCGGTTTAAACAGAACAATGGAAGGGAAAATGTGTATACACACATATTTCGGGGGTATATCCTCCCCAAGGACAAGCGGAGCATGATATCCATGACACGATAGAAAGTAGAAAACCATTTAGGTAAGGGGAGAGAAATTTCATGACATTACCCATACAACGGTGTTTGGATAATTGAGCAGGAAACATTTAGCATCGCGCCTCCAATGTTCTTGTTGATGAGCGGGGTATCATAGTCGATATGGTGTTTCAATCAAGGGCCGGACTTTGGATACACAAATGATCCATCAGGAGCAACTTATATAATAAGTCCTATAATTTCCTCCAGGAAGAATGGTTATCCTTGCAAAAGAAATTATAATGATAGGTCCTCCAGCCAGGGGAGGGGGGGTGGGTGCTAGGCATGACATCATGTTATTGGGTCATCAAAGGACCAACATCATAACTCTTGGAAAGTTGTCCCAACCATCATATCTGGCCGAGATTCAGATCCGATTGGTGTCATGATACCTCAGACTTAGGGTGTCCAAGTGGAAAAGGTGCAACACAAATCGACAAAATGACATTGCAAGATTCTCGGGAAATGAACTATGGGAGCGGGTTCCTAAAGCAATAGTTCATCATTAAACCAAGGAGGGGATGAGAAGGTGGATGATGGGCTCAGTGACAATTCTTGAGAATTCCAAACGAATGGATTTCCACAATAAGGTGAACAAGAAGATGGCAATTGTCAATTCAAATGATATAATGTTGTATGCTCGAGGAAAACATACACCATCAATCATTAGTTGAAAGCTGTGCCCGAAATATGACCTTAGGCAGCAAGATCAATGCTTAGAATGGTGATTCGATAACCAATGGTCCAAGAATGAAATGTAGACCATTAACTTCAAAGCAATAGGGTCGCTAGAAGTTTAGAATTCGCACATCAAAGTTCAATTGTCGGTTTTTTGGTTGGAAACAACACGGGGACCAAGAAGGAATGGTGATGGTGAGAAGTATTACTATATCAAGAATTTCTTGAGAGGTTGTGAAATTCTCACGACATTCCTGACATAAAAGATGGTAATACTCCAAGGTAAAGAAGAGCAAATGCTTGATAGCAAGGAACTCAAGGTATAACACAAAACACGAACAAGTTTGTGTTGAACCAAAGGCAATAAAGTGGTCGATGATAACACAAATCATCGAGGGCAAGGATGGTATTTCTTATCATGAATTCAATTGATATCCTAGAAGAGCTCAGAATGTTGATGATGATCATGACACATTTGTCGAGAGATTTCACGGAGGTGTAATCGATCGACGATGACATCAAGTCAAAGGACTGATGAAGCGAAAGGTTATTGGAACCACGAGTACGACACAAACTCAAAATCAAGCTTGCTGTTCAAGGCGAAATGATATGACGAGGAAAATCGACGTAAGCTTAGCTCGTCGTCGAAAGTGGTGCTCCGGGAATAAGGACCAGGTAGCACGGTTAAAAAGTTGCACGACAAGGATATAGCCGATCAGGCTAGGAATGACTTGAAGGATTATTAAACTCATAAGAAACGGAAATTACTTAGAGTATTGAATCGGAGTGCAGAATCGATTCACTTATCTCGAGTGACTAATAACTCAAAACCCGGGGGGAAATTGGAATCGACGAGAATAATAGTTGACGAAGAACTCATAAGAAGTTATGTAGTTCCGTGATATTCTCGAGATACCAGAGGGTATACTCAAAGGTAGAGCAAAATAGAGGTTGGATAGGTGTAATGATCTGCAGAAGACAAGTACATCAACTTGTCTGAGAAAAGGAATCAAAGAATAACAATATGGCCGGAACCAAGATGGCAAAAGACTAGATCTCAGATATAAGATGAACTTATACCAAGGGAATAATTATTTGAAGAGAAGCTTTAACGATACGATCTACATCGTTTCCATGGGCATGAACACAAAGTTCAAGGTCGACTCCCACTTCTCCAATGCATAACCTTTCATTCACTTCTCATTTTCGAAGAAGTTGTGGTGCTGAATTTTTATATGGCAAAATACCAGAAGAGTATGACTCGTGAAAACTTTCGAGTTCACACATATTAAGGAAGGCATAGATTCAACCCATCGGGGTATCATGGAAACGTATACCACCAGCTTCAATAGTAAATATCACCAGCTCGAAAGAAGAGCATGGTTGGCCAAATCAAGGAATAGGATTTACCAAAGGTATTATGTATCAGGGAAAGAACTTCCAAAGTGATTGAACAGGAAGGACGTTGTCGGTTAAAATCCAACAAGGATCCGATGGTCCATAACAAAGCTGAGGTGAGCACCGACAGAATCAAAGGAAGAAACAATGCAAAGTCATTGGATTATAGAAAAAACTGACTAATTCAAACCTCAAATGCAAAGGAATTATGAGTTCCAATTCAAGGGATCAGAAGCAAACGCTCTGATTTAGAATGGATAAGTTGAACAGACTTAGGGGTACAATCGACGATAATTTGATTGGTCGAGAACCAGCTCATGTTTAATATGACATCTGAGCCGGAAGAATGTCTATGATCTGATTGAGGATTGCGAGCATTCACAAAATAATAACTCATGGGGATCGAAATGATAGTAACAAAGTATGTCAATGGAGATTGCTAGAAATATGGAATCAACCATAGTACCGGAAGGCAAGGAATTCAGGAGCAATAGGCTCCTAAGGATTTTTAGAAAACCGAATAGTATCAGAAAGAATTTTGTGAAACACAAAAACAACTAGGAATGAAGATATTCTCGATAAGTGTGGGAACTTATGCGTCGGTGTAATCGTGCAGAAAAGAGCTGCAAGGCAGCAAGCATGAAGGATTCTTGGAATAGCGGGAAGTAGTTCAGGGTATCTTGTAGTAACAAGAGTAATCGAGAATGAAGGTAAGGGTGGCAAGTATAAGTAGCTATCCATAGGGATGTCTTGGTGATAGGATTGCAAACCCGATGAGCACAAGTTCTCGAAAGAACATAAGAGAGTATCTTCGGAATCTTCTGGTGCAGCAGGCGATCATCTGGAGTGAGGGGCTCTCCAGGAGAAACTATTTTTGAGAACCTAAAGTTAGTTTTTTTAGCAAAATCATTTAACCCGAATTAGAAAAGAGATAAGAGTCCCAGAGTAAAGACGAGGAATAAAAGATCATAATACCACCCAATGGCGACGTGGGCCCATAAGGCACACAACCATGTTAGCAAAAGTTTATAATGTCTAGACTCGACTTCGGCCAAGGAGTGTGGAAGGGGGATTCCTACAGGCAGTTGGCTCTAATACCAACTTGTGACGCCCCCGATTCAGATCGTACACTAATCATGCATGCAAACGTGTACGATCAAGATCAGGGACTCACGGGAAGATATCACAACACAACTCTAAAAACATACATAAGTCATACAAGCATCATAATACAAGCCAGGGGCCTCGAGGGCTCGAATACAAGTGCTCGATCATAGATGAGTCAGCGGAAGCAACAATATCTGAGTATAGACATAAGTAAACGAGTTTGCCTTAAGAAGGCTAGCACAAACTGGGATACAAATCGAAAGAGGCGCAGGCCTCCTGCCTGGGATCCTCCTAAACTACTCCTGGTCGCCGTCAGCGGCCTGCACGTAGTAGTAGGCACCTCTAGTGTAGTAGTCGTCATCGACGGTGGCGTCTGGCTCCTGGGCTCCAACGTCTGGTGGCGGCATCCGAGAAGAAGAGGAAAACGGGGGAAAAGAGGGAGCAAAGCAACCGTGAGTACTCATCCAAAGTACTCGCAAGCAAGGAGCTACACTACTTATGCATGGGTATATGTGTAAGGAGGCAATATCGGTGGACTGAACTCCAGAATGCCAGAATAAAAGGGGGATAGCTAGTCCTATCGAAGACTACGCTTCTGGCAGCCTCTGTCTTGCAGCATGAACAAGAGAGTAGATTGAAGTCCTCCAAGTAGCAACGCATAGCATAATCCTACCCGGCGATCCTCCCCTCGTCGCCCTATGGAAAAGCGATCACCGGGTTGTCTGTGGAACTTGTCTGGGTGTGTTATATTAAGTATCCGGTTCTAGTTGTCATAAGGTCAAGGTACAACTCCGGGTCGTCCTTTTACCGAGGGACACGGCTATTCGAATAGATAAACTTCCATGCAGGGGTGCACCACATAACCCAACATGCTCGATCCCATTTGGCCGGACACACTTTCCTGGGTCATGCCCGGCCTCGGAAGATCAACACGTCGCAGCCCCACCTAGGCACAACAGAGAGGTCAGCACACCGGTCTAAATCCTATGCGCGCAGGGGTCTGGGCCCATCGCCCATTGCACACCTGCACATTGCGAGGGAGGCCGGAAGAAGACCTAGCCCCCTAATACAAGAGCAGTCGTTCCAGTCCAATCCGGCGTGCGCCGCTCCGTCGCTGACGTCAAGAAGGCTTCGGCTGATACCACGACGTCGAGTGCCCATATCTTTCCCATGTAGTTGGTTAGTGCGTATAGACCAAATGGCCAGACTCAGATCAAATACCAAGATCTCGTTAAGCGTGTTAATTGATGTAACCGTGGACACCGACCAGGGCCAGGCCCACCTCTCACCTAGGCGGTCTCAACCTGCCATGTCGCTCCGCCACAAAGATCCACACAAAGGACCGTCGGGACAAAGGTCCTTTCAGCCCCCAATCCATGAATCACTTGCGGGCACTCTACGAGCCAACCCAACTTTAGTCATCATCTGTAGTATGTATATATGTATAGTATATACCCGTGATCACCTCCCAAGTGATGACGGCCCGATAGTACAGCAAGGCAGACCAACAAGAATGTAGGGCCACAGATGATAAACTAGCATCCTATACTAAGTACTTAGGATTGTAGGTAAGGTTTCAACAGATTTAGCAACAATGTCAGGCTATGCATCAGAATAGGATTAACCAAACAGTAACATGCTACACTACTCTAATGCAAGCAGTATAAAGAAGAATAGGCGATATCTGGTGATCAAGGGGGGGGGCTTGCATGGTTGCTCTGGCAAGAAGGAGGGTCGTCAACTCCATAGTCGAACTGGGCAGCAGCAGCGTCGGTCTCGTAGTCTACTGGAGAGAAGAGGGGGAAGAAACAATGAATACCATGCAAACAGATGCATATCGATGCATGACATGACAAGTAACGATGCTAGGTGTGCCCAATCGCGGTAGTAGGTGATACCGATGAAGGGGGAAAACATCCGGGAAAGTATTCCCGGTGTTTTGCGTTTTCGGACAGATGATCCGGAGGGGGAAGTTGCGTGTTTGCTATGCTAGGGATGTGTGGCGGACGAACGGGCTGTGTATCCGGATTCGTCTTGTCGTTCTGAGCAACTTTCATGTAGAAAATATTTTCATCCGAGTTACGGATTATTTTATATGATTTTCTAAAGATTTAATCACTTTTTGGAATTTATTGAATTAATTTAAGTCAACATTATCCAGAATAGTGTATGCTGATGTCATCATGACATCAATAGTCAACAGGGCATTGACTGGGTCAAACTGACATGTGGGGCCCGCATGTCATTGACTGAACAGGCTAATCAGAGTTTAATTAAGTAACTAGTGATTAAATTAATTTAATCAAGATTAATTAAGTTAATTAATTCTTTAATTAATTAATTAATATTTTAATAATTATTATTTATCTATTATTTTCTTTTACATTTTCTGTTAAAACGTTCTGTGGGCTGGGCCCCACATGTCATTGGCCCTAAGGGCCATAGTGGGTTCGGGTGTGCGGTTAATGGGCATAGCCCGAATGGGTGCATGCCCGAGGGGCGCTGGGCATGCACGGCGCACGCCGGCGCCGGCGGCCAGGGCTAGGGGAGGCGGCAGAGGGGTGACCGCGGCGGGCAGTGGTGGCACAGGCAGAGGCGGAGCCGCACACAGGACAGAGGCAAGGCACGGGTCAGGGGGGTGAGGGAGTGGGCCGCCGACTGCGAGCGAGGCGGCGGTAGCAGAGGACGGGGCCGACGGCAGCGCACAGGGCGACGCATCAGCGTGGCCGCGGGACGGGCGTAGCAGCAGCAGTGCACCGCGGAGCGGTTCGGCGCGGGGACGGTTGGTGCGGTGCGCACGCGCTGGAGCCAAGAGGGGTGGTGACCACGACGGGACAGCGCGGGCGCGTGGCCACGCACGGGCGAGGGGCGATGGCGCGTGAGCGTGTGCGCGTGCGGAGAATGGCGACCGCGACGACTGGGAGAGAGGGAGAGGCCAGGGGCCTCACCGGGGTTCGTAGGGACGAGGCAACGATGCGCGGGGAGTGACTTGGGGAGGAGGACGAGGACGACGGGGCGGAGCGGAAGCAGGCCGGCGAGGGGGTCCGGGCGGCGATGGATGATCCGGCCGGCGGCGTCGGCTGTCTCCAGGGTCGGGGGGGGGGGGGGGTGCGAGTGCCCCCGATCCAGATCGGGTCGTGGGGTGGGGAGAGGAGCGAGTGGGGGAGTGGTGTGCGTGGGGGCTAGGGTTCGGTTGCTCGAGGGGATAAGGTGGGACCGGATGGGCCTCCCGGTGGCCTGATGGCTAGCTGGGTCGAGGCCCAGCGAGGGAGGGGGGGTTCTCTTTTGCTTTAGTTTAGTTAGTGTTTTCTATTTTCTATTTTCTTTTATTTCTTCTTTTCTGTTTTATTTTTTTTGTTTTTATGAAATACCCAAGTTGTACCTAAAATATTATTAATACTTATGCCACTACCATAATTAACTTGGCACCTAATACAAAATAGTTTGTAATTGTTTATTATTTTATAATCATTTAACTAATTGTTTTTGCTGTCATTTCTATTACTTTAGTGCATTTGAACATTTTATTAAAAGATAATTTATCCACCAATATTTACTAAGGATTATTTGACACATTAGGAACAATTTAGTTTTGACTTTTGAAAACTTTAATTGTTTAACTTAAATTCAAATTTTGAATATGAATCGTTTCGAACTAACGCGAGATTATCAACAGTAATCCGAGGTGATGTGGCATCGTTAACGTGGGGTTACTGTAGCCTAATTATCCGGGCGTCACAATTATATCCCGAAGGAATATGATCAAGATCCCTAAAAGGGGGGATCACGATTGGCGGGGAAGGAAACGAGGGGATTTTCTCCCCCCACCCCCTAGTGGGCAACCCTTAGGCCTTGTTTGGTTTCGGGGAATCCCCCAGGGATCCCCGTCTAATCCCTGGGGAGGGAGCCCACGGGCTAAACCTGACTCGGGTAGGCCATCGGCGCATTTGGTTGTGCCCCTCGACAGAGTTTGTCAGCCCTTTCCACCTCATTTCCCTGGGCGTTAAATCCACACCTCCTGACGTCGGGGAGGAAACCAACGTCTCTCTTACAACACCGAATCATGCAACCGGGCAACTCCGTGGCGACCTCCTGCTCTACCTGGAGATCTCCTCCGCCTCCCTCCAGCGCGACCAGGCCCCTCTGCTTCCTGCGACCCCTCTCATCATGAGAGGTGTTCCAAATTATCTGGAATTTGATTTCTAATTTCGGATTGTTTTGGTTGCACGGGTTCCTCCCCTTTTTGCCAAATGGGGTAGCAAGTTCTCCCGTGGTGGACGGGGGGGGGGGGGTCGTATGTGTTCGTGAAATTGCCCCCCTAGGGGATTCTTGCCCGGGATTTTCCTTACCTTACTACCAAACAAAGCCTCAGGGGCTTGAAGGAGGGGACAAGCCTCCTCCCCCACGCCTATATAAAGGCGGGGAGGCACAAGGGAGTAGCAACCCATCCAACTTTTGGCGCTTCCCCTCCCGTTACTCCTACCTCTCCGCAGCCGCTTAGCGAAGCCCTCCGGAGTTCCACCATAACTCCACCACCACGCCATCATGCTACTGGACTAGATCCCATCAACCTCTCCCTCTCTCTTGATGGATCAAGAAGAAGGAGACGTCATCGAGCCGTACACGTGCATATCTTGGAAGTGTCGTTTGTGCGGTGCTGGATCGGATTTGATCGCAAAAAAAGTATGACTACGCCAACCATGTTCATTAGAATGTTTCTGCTCTCGGTCTACAAGGGCATGTAGACTCACTCCCACTTGTTTCTAGCATCTAGTAGATTAGATCTTGGATGAATTCGTTATCTTGTAGATTTTTTTGTTTCCATGCAACGATCCCCAACAGTGGCATCAAAGCATTGTCTATGCATAGATGCTTTGCATGAGTAGAACATAATTTTGTTGTGGGCATTGATGTTCATGCTGCTACCCTCCTTTGTTAATTTCGATTTGGCAGCATAGTGGGATGAAGCGGCCCGAACCAACTTTACTTGTCCATGTAGAAGAGACCGGTTCCGCGATTGACATGTAACTTGTATTGCATAAAGCGACTGGCAGATATCTGACTCTCCCGCTATAGTTAAAATCTGATTTGACAACGGTGGTCCTGAAAAGGTTAAAAGGTAACTTGTATATCTCCATTGTAGCTTTGTGTAGGTAAGAACGATTCTTATACGTTGCCCTTAGAATAGCCATGTAAAAGTATGCAAGAACGAGGTGAGGACATCTAACTTGTTTTTGCAGGGCACGTGATGTGGTATGGACAAGATATGATATATGTGATGTACGAGATGATCATGTTTTGTAATATTTCACGACTTGCATGTCGTTGAGTCCAGCTACCAGGAAGAGCCATATGGTTGTCTTAATATATTGTATGACATGCATGTCAATAATTAAACCTAATGTAATTGCTTTACTTTATTGCTATGAGTTGGCAATAGTTGGTGGAGACAACCATATGATGGCACCAAGGACCTAGGTGCCATGCTGGTGGTGATGGAGATCATGCCGGTGCTTTGGAGATGGTGATCAAAGGCATACGATGAAAAAGGGCATATCATGTCACATATTGCTTGCATGTGATGTTTGTCTTTTTATGCATCTTACTTTGCTTAGATCGTGACGGTAGCATTATAAGACGATCCCTCACACTAAATATCAAGACAAAAGTGTTCTCCTATAGTATGCACCATTGAGAAATTAAGTGCGTCATTTTGAAGAACTTCGTGATGATCAGGTGTGATAAATTCTACATTCACATACAATGGGTGTAAACCAATTTTACACATGCAGAAATACTTTGGTTAACTTGACGAGCCTAGCATGTACATACATGGTCTCAGAACACATCGAGCCGAAGGTTAAACATGAGTCATATGGATGATATGATCAATATGTCGATGTTCACCATTGAAACTACCCCATCTCACGTGATGATCGGACTTGGGTTAGTGGATTTGGACCATGTATCACTAAACAACTTGAGGGATGTTGATTTAAATGGGAGTTCATTAGTAATTTGATTAATTTAAACTAATTATCATGAACATAGTCTAAACCTCTTTGCAAATATGTTGTAGATCAATGGCTTGCGTTGTAGCTCCACTCAATTTCAACATGTTCCTAAAGAAAGAAAAACTAAAAGATGATGGAAGCAACTTTGCGGTCTGGCTCCGTAATCTAAGGATTATCCTCACTACTACATAGAACGATTATGTCCTTGATGCTCATCTCGGTGCGCCACCCCTCCCGGTACGTCTATATAATGTTGTGAACGTTTGGCAGACATAGGCTGATGACTACTCGATAGTTCAGTGCACCATGTTGTACGTCTTAGAATCAAGGCTCCAAAAACGTTTTGAGCACAACGGGTGAGATGATTGAGGAGACCAAAATGGAATTTTAGGCTCACGCCCGTGTTGAGAGGTATGATGCCTCAGACAAATTATTTAGATGTAAGATGAGAATTAGCGAGCACGTACTCTAAATGTCTAGGTACGCCAATCACCTAAATTATTGGGAGTTAATATTCCCGATGAAGTAGCGATTGACAGGGTTCTCTAGTCACTGCCACCAAGCTACAAGGGCTTTGTGATGAACTGCAATATGCAATGGATGGAGAAGACACTCCTTGAGTTTTTTGCGATGCTTAAAACTGCCGAAGTAGAAATCAAGAAAGAGCATCAAGTGTTGATGGTCAAAAAGACCACCCGTTTCAAAAAGGCTAAGGGAAAGAAAGTGAACTTCAATAAGAATGGCAAGCAAGTTTCTACTCCTATAAAGAAGCTCAAGGTTGGACCTAAACCTGACATTGAGTGTTTCTACTACAAGGGGAATAGCCATTAGAAGCATAACTGCCCCATGTACTTAGCAGATAAGAAGGCTAGCAACAACAAAGGTATATCTGATATACATGTTATTGATGTGTATCTTACTAGTGCTCGGAGTAGCGCATGGGTATTTCATACTAGTTTAGTTGCTGATATGTGTAACTCAAAACAGGAGCTGCAGAATAAATAAAGACTAGCTAATGACGAGGTGACGATGCACATTGGAAATGGCTCCAAGATTGATGTGATCACCGTCGTCTCTCTCCCTCTATGTCTACCTTTAGGATTATTAACCTATATAATTGTTATTTGCTGCCTGCGATAAGCATGAACATTATATCTGGATCTTGTTCATTGCGAGATGGTAATTTGCTTAAATCTGAGAATAATAGTTGTTCTATTTACATGAGTAATATCGTTGATACGTCTCCATGTTATCTATATTTTTTATTTGTTTCATGCCAATATTTTACTACTTCCACATACTTTTGGCAAGAATTTCTATGATTTTCTTAGACTTACATATTGATCTAGTGCCTAGTGTTAGTTCCTGTTTGTTGCATGTTTTTTGTTTCACGGAATATCCATACCAAACAAAGTCCAAACGCGATAAAGTTTTATGGAGGTTTGTTTTGGAATATATGTGATTTGGAAAAAAAAGAATCAACACGAGATAATGCTTGAGGGGCCCACAAGCTCACACGACGCACCCCCTACCCTGGTGCGTGCCGGGCAGGCTTGTGGCCACCTCGAAGGTTGGTTGGGGTGTCCTTCGGCCGCAAGGAAGAAAATATCCGGATAAAAATCTCCTAAAAATGTTAGCCCAATCAGAGTTACGGATCTCTGGGAATATAAGAAACAATGAAGGGCCAGAAAACAGGAATGGGAAATAGAAGAGAAACATAGAGAGATCCAATCTCGGACGGACTCCTGCCCTCCGGGAGCCATGGCGGCCAAGGACCAGAGCTAAAATCCTCCTCCCATCTAGGGGGGAGAACAAGGAAGAAGAAGGAGGGGTCTCTCCCCCCTCTCTTCCAGTGGCGCCGGAGCACTGCCGGGGGAATTATCGTGATGGCGATCTACACCAACAACTTTGCCACCGTCATCACCAACTCCCCCTCTCCTTACAATGGTGTAACTCCTCTCTCGCATTGTAATATCTACTTAAACATGGTGCTTTATGCCACATATTATTATCCAATGATGTGTTGTCATCCTATGATGTTTGAGTAGATTTCTTTTGTCCTATGGGTTAATTGTCGTATGGTGTGATTGATATGAGTTGTATGTTGATATGGTGTTGTCCGATGGTGCCCTCCGTGCCGCGCACACGTGTGGGAATTCCCGCTGTAGGGTGTTGCAATACGTTCATAATTCTCTTATGGTGGGTTGCGAGAGTGACGGAAGCTTAAAACCGAGTAAGGGGGTTGTTGCGTACGGGGGTAAAGAGGACTTGTTACTTAATGCTATGGTTGCACTACTAGGGAAAACCTTATACACAGAACTTTAGCAGTAGCGTGGGTCAAAAAAGCACGTTGGTGCTAAGTAGCAGTAGCACGCCTGATTCTAAACTCGCTACTACTAAAATTTCCACGGCTTAGCCGATAGGCTACACATAGTAGTAGCGATCTATATAGAACCACGCTACTGCTACTTGCTTTGTAGCAGCGTGTTTACGCTGAAAGGCGCTACTGCTAAAGGATATAAAATTAAATGGAAAGCAAATAGAAAAGTAAATGAAAATGAAAGAAATAGAAGAAGGTGAAAGGGAAAAAATGTAAAGAAAAATAAATGAAAAAGGGAAAAAAGAGAAAGGAGTAGCAGTAGCGCGTATCACAAAACGTGATGTAGCTAATTTAGCAGTAGCACGCTTTCTGGAACACGCTATTGCTACTTTTGACTTAACCACGGGGTTCGTCCTTCCCCACGGCCACTTCCCCCAAATCCAACTCCTCTGCTCTCGCCGCCGCCTTTGCCCGTCGGCCGCCGCGCGCTCTCTGCACACCCTCGACGCCGCCCCTGACCCCGGATTCGACGCCGCCCCCGTCCCCGACCTCGACGCCGCCCTCCGCCGCGCGCCCGAGCCCCGACCCCGACCTCGACGCAGCCTGCCCCTCCCTCGCCGCAGGCACCCGAGGTGAGCACGCCTGCTCCTCCCTCTCCCCTACCTCTGCCTAGGGTTCTTCAAATTTTAGTTGCATCAAATTAGTTAGGGTTCATGTAAGGGTGGAAACGAATCGGATGCGGATGTTATCGGATGCGGATGCGACTTAAATTAGTTAGGGTTCATGTAAGGTGGAAACAAATCAAATTTCTAAGATGAATCATAAAACAAGTAAAATTTGACCACTTATTTCACTTTTAAGTTGGATAATAGGAATATCCGCTACCACTTTCCACACCCTAGGTTCATCAAATTAGATGGTAATTAGGACAGTAGTTCCTAGGTACTAATAGTTAGTAAGAACTAGGTACTAATTAGGTACTAGTTTATTTTTATTTATATTAAGTTTATTTTTAGTTAGAACTAGTTGAATTAATAGAACTAGTTGAAGATGTCACATTTCTTGTTATTTTTTTGTTAAAGCAATTTTTCCCACATCAACGTCGATGATGTCTATCCTGCATCCTCGTCGTCGACTCGGTGGAGGACGCCTTCTTGACCAGATGGGCCATGTCTGGGACTGGGCTCCACCGGGCTGGTACTGGGAGGCGCTACCTACCGGGGGGCTTAGCTTGGTGAGGAGTCAACCCGTCGTTGACCCGAACCTTCTTTGGTGGCGGTCGCGTGGGCCAGTGATGCCCGAGAGGCTTGAGGACCCCGCGGAGGTGGTACATCACCATGTCAGCGAGGAGGACGTGCACGTCCGTCGCTACTTGTTTGCGCTGGAGCACAGGTTGTCCAATACCTGGCAGGTTATCCAAGGATCTCACTGGAGCTATGATCCTGTGATGGTTCCTTCTCTTTGGGTGTCCACCGCCCGCGCCGATACCCGTCGTTTGCTAGGGTTTTAGTTGTATTAGTGATGTTATATGTATGATACTATTCGGGATGTATTAGTGATAATATTCGACGATGTACGGACGCAAGAGATGATTTGTTTTTGCTTATTGAATGCATGCTAATTTGAATACTTATTTATTTTATGATTTGGATTTGCTTATTGAATGCCCATGTCAATATGAGTCCTATAAGATATTTTGAAATGTATATCTTGTGTTGCTCAAATAGGATATGTGCTTGCCCAAGTGGCCGGTCATGTTTGCAGGTTACACATCCGAGTGACCTATGTTTTGCCGGTTTCCATTCCGGCAAATTTCAGGCGCTCGATATGTCCTATTTTAGCAAAGGTCATGCCGTATTTTTCCGTGAATTTTTGCATGACTTGTGCCAGAATATGTAGGAAATATCGAGTGCCCCGGATTTGTGTGTTGAGTATCCTGGTAGTTGTCTTCGATTGATTTTCAATTAATGTTTCAACTATGAACATAGGAAATGACTGACGATGAAAAGGTTTTCGGTATTTGCAAATACTGTGAAGACGAGCGCGACCTATGCGACATAATCTTCCTAGATGATGATAGGCGCTTCAACATCAAGCTGGACGAGAACTTCGAAGTGGATACAGTAAGTCACAACGACAAGTCTTTTTTCGTAATTAAGCATGACATCTGCTTCATTTGCTTCAACTTATATTTTTTTTACTATTCTACTAGCGTATCCCCCGCCATGCAAGAGTTTTTATCTTGGATAAGATAGGTTTCAGTCCTATGAAAACTACTATGGTGGTAAAGAGAGTTTACTTGAAGACTGAGCATGGTTGTATTTTCCATGCAAAATTATACAACGCAGACACCTACACCTATTTTGGATGCAAAACTTGGCAAGCACTATGAAGGACTTATGCATTTGAGCCTGATATGGTTATCACCTTTGATATTCGTCCGGAAGATGATATTGAAGGTAATATCGACATCTGGGTCGATGTGCAGATGCCTCCAGTTATACCATTATGTGAGTTTCTCAACCATATTAATGTCTTTGATATTGTTTATTCAAAAATAGTTGACAACTAATTTCTATTGACAGCTTATTTCCAATTAAGCAAACATGTCCAGCGCTTGGTAGACAGGACCTACTACTATCCCAGGGCTGAACTAAACTGCGAGGAGATAAGTCATTATGTTTCATGGCTTGAGGATCTTCATACTGTCAAGACAAATTATTTTTTTGGACTTGAAAATCTTAGTACTCAGAACGTGCGGCCAATAGTGTTCGTACTTAACTACGGTCATAATCTATTTAGGAAAGATGGTAAGATTTTTACTATTTGTCCTCAGTGCATCTTTTGCATACATTATTTTTTAAGCTAAACTTCATTGCTAAGTATGTTACTATATGATGTTCTTCAACAGGGACTCCCGATGAATGTTGTGCCTCATTGGATGTAGACAAAAGGTCGCATGAGAATTGTTAGCTTACGACCAAGATATCCTACAATGCACTTTAGTGCATACAAGATTTCTAATAGCGAGGAATGCTTAATAGTGAAAGACTGGAGCAAAATTGTGAACGATCGCAGAGAAGTACTAGGGGGCAGCAATCAGAAGCGCAACTCACGATTAGGAGACAGGTTCATCTGCATCCTCCAACTTGACGAAGCAGGAGTGCTACACATGTTTTTGTTGGGGAACGTAGTAATTTCAAAAAAATTCCTACGCACACGCAAGATCATGGTGATGCATAGCAACGAGAGGGGAGAGTGTTGTCCACGTATCCTCGTAGACCGAAAGTGGAAGCGTTAGCACAACGTGGTTGATGTAGTCGTACGTCTTCATGATCCGACCGATCAAGTACCGAACGCACGGGACCTCCGAGTTTAGCACACGTTCAGCTCGATGACGTCCCTCGAACTCCGATCCAGCCGAGCTTTGAGGGAGAGTTCCGTCAGCACGACGGCGTGGTGACGATGATGATGTTCTACCGACGCAGGGCTTCGCCTAAGCACCGTACGATATTATCGAGGTGGATTATGGTGGAGGGGGGCACCGCACACGGCTAATAGATCTCAAGGATCAATTGTTTTGTCTAGAGATGTCCCCCTGCCCCCGTATATAAAGGAGCAAGGGGGGAGGCGGCCGGCCTAGGAGGAGGGCGCGCCAAGGGGGGAGTCCTACTCCCACCGGGAGTAGGACTCCTCCTTTCCTTGTGGGAGTAGGAGAAGGGAAGGGAGAAGGAGAAGGAAGGAAGGCCCCCCCTCCCTAGTCCAATTCGGACTAGTCCATGGGGAGGGGTGCGGACACCCTTTGGGGCCTTTCTCTCCTTTCCCGTATGGCCCATTAAGGCCCAATACGGATTCCCGTAACTCTTTGGTACTCCGAAAAATACCCGAATCACTCGGAACCTTTCGGATGTCCGAATATAGTCGTCCAATATATCGATCTTTACGTATCGACCATTTCGAGACTCCTCGTCATGTCCGCGATCTCATTCGGGACTTAGAACTCCTTCGGTACATCAAAACACATAAACTCATAATATAACCGTCATCGAACTTTAAGCGTGCAGACCCTACGGGTTCGAGAACTATGTAGACATGACCGAGACACGTCTCCGGTCAATAACCAATAGCGGAACCTGGATGCTCATATTGGCTCCCACATATTCTACAAAGATCTTTATCGGTCAAACGCATAACAACATACGTTGTTCCCTTTGTCATCGGTATGTTACTTGCCCGAGATTCGATCGTCGGTATCTTAATACCTAGTTCAATCTCGTTACAGGCAAGTCTCTTTACTCGCTACGTAATGCATCATCCCGCAACTAACTCATTAGCTACATTGCTTGCAAGGCTACCTAGTTCAAAACTTTCTGGTTGCATCATATACAACTCTTCTTTAAGAAAACCATTAAGGAATGCAGTTTTGACATCCATTTGCCAGATTTCATAAAATGTGGCAATTGCTAACATGATTCGGACAGACTTAAGCATCGCTACAGTTGGGAAAATCTCATTGTAGTCAACACCTTGAACTTGTCGAATACCTTTTTTTTGCGACAACTCGAGCTTTGTAGATAGTAACACTACTATCAACATCCGTCTTCCTCTTGAAGATCCATTTATTTTCTATGGCTTGCCGATCATCGGGCAAGTCCACCAAAGTCCACACTTTGTTCTCATACATGGATCCTATCTTAGATTTCATGGCCTTCAAGCCATTTCACGGAATCTGGGCTCATCATCGCTTCCTTATAGTTCGTAAGTTCATCATGATCTAGTAACATGACTTCCAGAACAGGATTACCGTACCACTCTGGTGCGGACCGTACTCTGGAAGACCTACGAGGTTCTGTAGTAACTTGATCTGAAGTTTCATGATCATCATCATTAGCTTCCTCACTAATTGGTGTAGGAATCACTGGAACTGATTTCAGTGATGAACTACTTTCCAATTCAGGAGAAGGTACTATTACCTTATCAAGTTCTACTTTTCTCCCACTCACTTCTTTCGAGAGAAACTCCTTCTCTAGAAAGGATCCATCTTAGCAACGAATATCTTGCTTTAGGATCTGTGATAGAAGGTGTACTCAATAGTTTCCTTTGGGTATTCTATGAAGACGCACTTCTTTGATTTGGGTTCGAGCTTATCAGGTTGAAACTTTTTCACATAAGCATCGCAGTCCCAAACTTTAAGAAACGACAACTTTGGTTTCTTGCCAAACCACAGTTCATAAGGCGTCATCTCAAACGGATTTTGATGGTGCCCTAATTAAAGTGAATGCAACTGTCTCTAATGCATAACCCCAAAACGATAGTGGTAAATCGGTAAGATACATCATAGATCGCACCATATCCAATAAAGTGCGGTTATGACGTTCAGACACACCATTACGATGTGGTGTTCCATGTGGCCTGAGCTGTGAAACTATTCCACATTGTTTTATATGAAGGCCAAACTCGTAACTTATATGTGGCCTGAGCTGTGAATACATTCTTTGAACTTTTCAAATGTTTCAGACTTGTGTTTCATTAAGTAGATATACCCATATCTTCTCAAATCATCTGGGAAGGTCAGAAAATAACGATACTTGCCATGAGCATCAACACTCATTGGATCGCATACATCGGTATGTATTATTTCCAATAAGTCAATAGCTCATTCCATTGTTCCGGAGAACGGAGTTTTAATCATCTTGCCCATAAGGCACGGTTCGCAAGCATCAAATGATTCATAATCAAGTGATTCCAAAAGTTCATTTTTATGGAGTTTCTTCATGTGCTTTACACCGATATGACCCAAACGGCAGTGCCACAAATATGTTGCACTATCATTATCAACTTTGCATCTTTTGGCATCAATATTATGAATATGTGTATTACTATGACCGAGATCCAACAAACTATTTTCATTGGGTGTATGACCATTGAAGGTTTTATTCATGTAAACAGAACAATAATTATTCTCTGACTTTTGATGAATAACGTTTTGCAATAAACATGATCAAATCATATTCATGCTCAACGCAAACGCCAAATAACATTTATTTAGGTTTAACACTAATCCCAAAAGTATAGGGAGTGTGCGATGATGATCATATCAATCTTGGAACCACTTCCAACACACATCGTCACCTCACCCTCAACTAGTCTCTGTTTATTCTGTAACTCCTGTTTCGAGTTACTAATTTTTAGCAAACGAACACGTATCAAATACTCAGGGGCTACTATAAACACTATTAAGGTACACATCAATAACATGTATATCAAATATACCCTTGTTCACTTTGCCATCCTTCTTATCCACCAAATATTCAGGGCATTTCCGCTTCCAGTGACCATTTCTTTTGCAGTAGAAGCACTCAGTTTCAGGCTTTGGTCCAGCTTTGGGCTTTTTCACCGGAGTGACAACTTGCTTGCCATTCTACTTGAAGTTCCCTTTCTTTCCCTTTGCCTTTTTCTTGAAACTAGTGATCTTGTCAATCATCAACACTTGATGTTCTTTCTTGATTTCTACCTTCGTCGATTTCAACATCACGAAGAGCCCGGGACTCGTTTTCGTCATCCCTTTCATACTATAGTTCATCGCGAAGTTCTACTAGCTTGGTGATGGTGACTAGAGAATTCTGTCAATCACTATCTTATCTGGAAGATTAACTCCCACTTGATTCAAGCGATTGTAGTACCCAGACAATCTGAGCACATGCTCACTAGTTGAGCAATTCTCCTCCATCTTTTACCTATAGAACTTGTTGGAGACTTCATATCTCTCAACTCGGGTATTTGCTTGAAATATTAACTTCAACTCCTGGAACATCTCATATGGTCCGTGACGTTCAAAACATCTTTGAAGTCCCGATTCTAAGTCGTTAAGCATGGTGCACAAAACTATCAAGTAGTCATCATATTTAGCTAGCCAAACGTTCATAACGTCTGCATCTGCTCCTGCAATAGGTCTGTCACCTAGCGGTGCATCAAGGACATAATTCTTCTGTGCAGCAATGCGGACAATCCTTAGATCACGGATCCAATCCGTATCATTGCTACTAACATCTTTCAACATAGTTTTCTCTAGGAACATATCAAAATAAACATATGAAAGCAACAACGCGAGCTATTGATCTACAACATAATTTGCAAAATACTACCAGGACTAAGTTCATGATAAATTTAAGTTCAGTTAATCATATTATTTAAGAACTCCCACTTAGGTAGACATCTCTCTAATCATCTAAGTGATCACATGATCCAAATCAACTAAACCATGTCCGATCATCACGTGAGATGGAGTAGTTTTCAATGGTGAACATCACTATGTTGATCATATCTACTATATGATTCATGCTCGACCTTTCGGTCTTAGTGTTCTGAGGCCATATATGTATATGCTAGGCTCATCAAGTTTAACCTCAGTATTCCGCGTGTGCAACTATTTTGCACCCATTGTATTTGATCGTAGAGCCTATCACACCCGATCATCACGTGATGTCTCAGCACGAAGAACTTTCGCAACGGTGCATACTCAGGGAGAACACTTATACCTTGAAATTTAGTGAGAGATCATCTTATAATGCTACCGTCAATCAAAGCAAAATAAGATGCATAAAGGATAAACATCACATGCAATCAATATAAGTGATATGATATGGCGATCATCATCTTGTGCTTGTGATCTCCATCTCCGAAGCACCGTCATGATCACCATTGTCACCGGCGCGACACCTTGATCTCCATCGTAGCATCGTTGTCGTTTCGCCACCTATTGCTTCTACGACTATCGCTACAGCTTAGTGATAAAGTAAAGCAATTACAGGGCGATTGCATTGCATACAATAAAGTGAAAACTATATGGCTCCTACCAGTTGCCGATAACTTTGTTACAAAACATGATCATGTCATACAATAAAATTTAGCATCATGTGTTGACCATATCTCATCACAACATGCCCTGCAAAAACAAGTTAGACGTCCTCTACTTTGTTGTTGCAAGTTTTACGTGGCTGCTACGGGCTGAGCAAGAACCGTTCTTACCTACGCATCAAAACCACAATGATAGTTCGTCAAGTTAGTGTTGTTTTAACCTTCTCAAGGACCGGGCGTAGCCACACTTGGTTCAACTAAAGTTGGAGAAACTGACACCCGCCAGCCACCTATGTGCAAAGCACGTCGGTAGAACCAGTCTCGCGTAAGCGTACGCGTAATGTCGGTCCGGGCCGCTTCATCCAACAATATCGCCGAACCAAAGTATGCCATGCTGGTAAGCAGTATGACTTGTATCGCCCACAACTCACTTGTGTTCTACTCGTGCATATAACATCTACGCATAAAACCTGGCTCGGATGCCACTGTTGGGGAATGTAGTAATTTTAAAAAAATTACTACGCACACGCAAGATCATGGTGATGCATAGCAACGAGAGGGAAGAGTGTTGTCCACGTATCCTCTTAGACCGAAAGTGGAAGCATTAGCACAACGCGGTTGATGTAGTCGTACGTCTTCACGATCCGACCGATCAAGTACCGAACGCATGGGACCTCCGAGTTCAGCAAACGTTCAGCTCGATGATATCCCTCGAACTCCGATCCAGCCGAGCTTTGAGGGAGAGTTCCCTCAGCACGACGGCGTGGTGACGATGATGATGTTCTACCGACACAGGGCTTCGCCTAAGCACCGTTACGATATTATCGAGGTGGATTATGATGGAGGGGGGCACCGCACACGGCTAATAGATCTCAAGGATGCCGACTCCACCCTTGTTGTGTCTAGAGGTGCCCCCCTGCCCTCATATATAAAGGACAAGGGGGGAGGTGGCCGGCCTAGGAGGAGGGCGCGCCAAGGGGGGAGTCCTACTCCACCGGGAGTAGGACTCCTCCTTTCCTTGTGGGAGTAGGAGAAGGGAAGGGAGAAGGAGAAGGAAGGAAGGCCCCCCCTCCCTAGTCCAATTCGGACTAGTCCATGGGGAGGGGTGCGGCCACCCTTTGGGGCCTTTCTCTCCTTTCCCGTATGGCCCATTAAGGCCCAATACGAATTCCCGTAACTCTCGGGTACTCTGAAAAATACCCGAATCACTCGGAACCTTTCCGATGTCCGAATATAGTCGTCCAATATATCGATCTTTACATCTCGACCATTTCGAGACTCCTCGTCATGTCCCCGATCTCATCCGGGACTCCGAACTCCTTCGGTATATCAAAACACATAAACTCATAATATAACCGTCATCGAACTTTAAGCGTGCGGACCCTACGGGTTCGAGAACTATGTAGACATGACCAAGACACGTCTCCGGTCAATAACCAATAGCAGAACCTAGATGCTCATATTGGCTCCCACATATTCTACGAAGATCTTAATCGGTCAAACCGCATAACAACGTACGTTGTTCCCTTTGTCATCGGTATGTTACTTGCCCGAGATTCGATCGTCGGTATCTCAATACCTAGTTCAATCTCGTTACCGGCAAGTCTCTTTACTCATTACGTAATGCATCATCTCGCAACTAACTCATTATCTACATTGCTGGCAAGGCTTATAGTGATGTGCATTACCGAGAGGGCCCAGAGATACCTCTCCGACAATCGGAGTAACAAATCCTAATCTCGAAATACGTCAACTCAACAAGTACCTTCGGAGACACCTGCAGAGGACCTTTATAATCACCCAGTTACGTTGTGATGTTTGGTAGCACACAAAGTGTTCCTCCGGTAAACGGGAGTTACATAATCTCATAGTCATAGGAACATGTATAAGTCATGAAGAAAGAAATGGCAACATACTAAACAATCAAGTGCTAAGCTAACGGAATGGGTCATGTCAATCACATCATTCTCCTAATGATGTGATCTCGTTAATCTAATAACAACTCATGTCTATGATTAGAAAACTTAACCATCTTTGATTCACGAGCTAGTCAAGTAGAGGCATACTAGTGACACTCTGTTTGTCTATGTATTCACACATGTATTACATTTCCGATTAATACAATTCTTGCATGAATAATAAAAATTTATCATGATATAAGGAAATAAATAATAACTTTATTATTGCCTCTAGGGCATATTTCCTTCAGTTTTATGTTATTTTACCTGAGAGAGAGCAGCAGGAGTGATTAATTAGCTAGCTAGAAATGAGTTTGAAGATGATGATGTGCTACACTATGACTATGATGATTACATAGCTAGTGTTGGTGGTAATGACTATGATGATTATTATTAGCTAGTGTTGGTGGTGATTAGATAGCTACTGCAGCTAGTGTTGGTGGTGATTAGCTAGCTAGAATGAGTTTGAAGATGATGATGTGCTACACTATGACTATGATGATTAAATAACTACTATTGGTGGTAATGACTATGATGATGATTACATAGCTTGTGCGGGCGGATTAGATTCAAGTGGAGGCAACATGTGGTGCACATTGAAAGTACTACTAGTCCAAACTAGATCAAGTTTGGATGAGTAGTATACTTTTGACATGCACCACATATTGCCTCCACTTAAACCTAATCCACATTTATTTGACACACTGTTATGGACATAATGATATAAACCTCATAATTGGTATTGTACCAAAATTTGTATAACAGTGTATAAATACACTCAAAATAAAAAAAATGAAAAAAATACTAGTAGCGATGGACAGGAAACACGCTGCTACTAGCTAGATTAGCAGCAGCGCGTTCTAGAACAAACGTTGCGACAATGAGTCTTAGCAGTAGCGCATGTCATATGTGCTACTGCTAAGCAATAGCTGTAGTGCCTTATTAGTAGCGCGGTTACCCGCGCTACTAGTGGGCACTAAACCTACGCTACTACTAGGGTTTCCCTAGTAGTGTTGTGTTTTATCGTAATTATATTTAGTAGTTGCAGATGCTTGGTAGAGTTACAATCATAAGAACATGTGGTCCAAGTATGGGAAGTATGTTAGCGTATGCCTCTTCCTCATTGATTATAATAAGTATCACATGTGTCATATTCAATTGCCTATGGACAGTCCTTGTTATTATTCTACAAAAATCTCTCTACTAAATAATTAACTTTTATTGTCTCGCAAAGTACTTCTAGTTTTATTCTTGTAAAGTAGTTTTATTCCTTTTCTAGGCAAAGCAAATGTTAAGTGTGCGTAGAGTTGTATCGGTGGTCCATCAAGGTTGAAGAGAATCTAAATTCTACCTTTAGCTCCTCGTTGGGTAATGGAATGGATAGCACAGTTCAGTCTCGAGATATCATTCATACCCAAACAAAAACCTTGAATGATAGCATAGACAAGAGTTTTAAGGACTGACCAGAACTTCTTAAAGAAGGTGATCGAGAACCCATCCGGACCAGGTGCAAAATTAGAGTTAGAAGAGGCCACAACCTCATCAATCTCCAGAGACGAAAGTGTGATACTTAGCTCATTATTCTACTCATCATTAATCAATGCCGAAGATGTCCAAAATTCTGACAGAGAGATAGGGCAGAAGGAGGTTGGGCGGGCAATAGAGAGCAGTAAAATGAAACAATACGCGACATACTAACATTAGGATCCAAGACCAGAAACCACCATCAATAATTGATCTAACTATCGAGCACTGATAACCCACAAGTATAGGCGATCACAAAAGTTTTTGAGGTTAGAGTATTCAACCCAAATTTATTGATTCGACGCAAGGGTAGCCAAAGAATATCCACGAGTATTAGCTATTGAGTTGTCAATTCAACCACACCTGAAAGACTTAATATCTGCAGCATAGTTTTTAGTAGCAAAGTAGTATGGAAGTAACAGTAATGGTGGCAAAAGTAATAGTAGCAATTTTGTAGTGATTGTAACAGTGGCAACGACAAAGTAACTTAGTAAAGATAAATATGTGAAAAGCTTGTAGGCACTGGATCAGTGATGGATAATTATGTCGGATGGCATTCATCATGCAACAGTTATAACCAAGGGTGACACATAACTAGCTCCAATTCATCAATATAATGTAGGCATGTATTCTGTATATAGTCATACATGCTTATGGAAAAGAACTTGCATGGCATCGTTTGTCCTACCCTCCCATGGCAGCGGGGTCCATAAGGAAACTAAGGGATATTAAGGCCTCCTTTTAATAGAGAACCGGAACAAAGAATTAGCACTTAGTGAATACATGAACACCTCAAACTACGGTAATCACCGGAAAGAATCCCAATTAGTGTCACCTTTGGGGTATGCGGATCATAACTCGTAATAGGTGTCTACAACAAGCAAGATCGGATCAAGAACACAAATATATTCATGAAAACATAATAGTTTCAAACCTAAAATAATGGCACTCGGGCCCTAGTGACAAGCATTAAGCATAGCAAAGTCATAGCAACATCAGTCTCAGAACATAGTGGATACTAGGAATCAAACCCTAACAATACTAACGCGATTACATGATAAATCTCATCCAACCCATCACCGTCTAGCAAGCCTACGAAGGAATTACTCACTCCCGACGGTGAGCAACATGGAATTGGCGATGGAGGAAGGTTGGTGATGATGATGGCGATGATTTCCCCTCTTCGGAGCCCAAAACAGACTCCAGATCTGCCCCCCCGAGGAAGAACAGGAGCTGGCGGCGGCTCGATATCGTAAAACGTGATGAACTCTTACCCTTGAATTTTTCTCCCCGAATAGGGTTATATGGAGTTGGAGTTGAGGTTGGAGGAGGTCCAGGGGCCCCTCAAGCCCTCTAGGCGCGCTTGCTACGTCTTGAGCTTGCGTTGGTTTTCCTTGAAGAGGAAAGGGTGATGCAGCAATAGTAGCGTAAGTATTTCCCTCAGTTTTTGAGAACCAAGGTATCAATCCAGTAGGAGGCTCCTCAAAAGTCCCACGCACCTACACAAACAAACAAAGAACTCGCAACCAACGCAATAAAGGGGTTGTCAATCCCTTCACGGCCACTTGCGAAAGTGAGATCTGATAGAGATAGTATGATAAGATAAATATATTTTTGGTATTTTATAATAGATATTGGAAAAGTAAAGATGCAAATAAAAGTGGATTGAAAGCTTATATGATAAAAGATAGACCCGGGGACCATAGGTTTCACTAGTGGCTTCTCTCAAAATAGCATAAGTATTACGGTGGGTGAACGAATTACTGTCGAGCAATTGATAGAAAAGCGAATAATTATGAGGTTATCTAGGCATGATCATGTATATAGGCATCACGTCCGTGACAAGTAGACCGACTCCTGCCTGCATCTACTACTATTACTCCACACATCGACCGCTATCCAGCATGCATCTAGAGTATTAAGTTCATAAAGAACAGAGTAATGCATTAAGAAAGATGACATGATATAGAGGGATAAACTCATGCAATATGATATAAACCCCATCTTTTTATCCTCGATGGCAACAATTCAATACGTGCCTTGCTGCCCTTGCTATCACTGGGAAAGGGCACCGCAGGATTGAACCCAAAACTAAGCACTTCTCCCATTGCAAGAAAGATCAATCTAGTAGGCCAAACCAAACTAATAATTCGAAGAGACTTGCAAAGATAACTTAATCACACATAAAATAATTTAGAGGAGATTCAAATATTTCTCATAGATAAACTTGATCATAAACCCACAATTCATCGGATCTCGACAAACACACCGCAAAAAGAGTTACATCGAATAGATCTCTAAGAAGATCGAGGAGAACATGGTATTGAGATCCAAAAAGAGAGAAGAAGCCATCTAGCTAATAACTATGGACCCGAAGGTCTGTGGTAAACTACTCACAACTCATCGGAGGGGCTATGGTGTTGATGTAGAAGCCCTTCGTGGTCGATTCTCCCTCCGGCGGAGCGCCGACGAAGGCTCCGAGATGGGATCTCACGGATACAGAAGGTTACGGTGGTGGAAATAGTTTTTCGTGGTCGCCTTTGATGTTCTCGGGGTACGTGGGTATATATAGGAGGAAGAAGTAGGTCGGTGGATGCCCGAGGGGCCCACGAGATAGGGGGGCGCGCCCAATAGGGGGGTGCCCTCCACCCTCGTGAACGCCTTGGCTACTTCTTGACTTGCACTCCAAGTCCTCTGGATCATGTTCGTTCCAAAAATCACGCTCCCGAAGGTTTCATTCCGTTTGGACTCCGTTTGATATTCCGTTTCTTTGAAACACTGAAATAGGCAAAAAAAACAGCAATACGGGCTGGGCCTCCAGTTAGTAGGTTAGTCCCAAAAATGATATAAATGTGTAAAGTAAAGCCCTTAAACATCCAAAACAGGTAATATAATAGCATGGAACAATCAAAAATTATAGATACGTTGAAGACATATCAAGCATCCCCAAGCTTAATTCCTGCTCGTCCTCGAGTAGGTAAATGATAAAAACAAAATTTTTGATGTAGAATGCTACCTAGCATAATTCTCAATGTAATTTTCTTTATTGTGGCATGAATGTTCAGATCCAAATGATTCAAAATAAAAGTTCATATTGACATAAGAAATAGTAATAAGCATACTAATCAAAGAAATCATGTCTTCTCAAAATAACATGGCTAAAGAAAGTTCATCCCTACAAAATCATATAGTTAGGCTCTTCTTCATTTTCATCACACAAAAATGCTCTCAAATTATGCACCCCCGATGACAAGCCAAGCAATTGTTTCGTACTTAAACAATCTCAAACTTTTTCAACTTTCACGCAATACATGAGCGTGAGCCATGGATATAGCACTATGGGTGGAATAGAATATGATGATGGGGATTGTATGGAGAAGACAAAAAAAGGAGAAAGTCTCACATTGACGAGGATAATCAATGGGCTATGGAGATGGCCATCAATTGATGTCAACATGAGGAGTAGGGATTGCCCTGCAACGGATGCACTAGTGCTATAAATGTATGAAAGCTCAACACAAAGAAACTAGTGGGTGTACATCCAATTAGCTTGCTCACGAAGACCTAGGGCATTTTGAGGAAGCCCATCGTAGGAATATACAAGCCAAGTTCTATAATGAAAAATTCCCACTAGTATATGAAAGTGACAACATATGAGACTCGCTATATGAAGAACATGGTGCTACTTTGAAGCACAAGTGTGGAAAAAGAGATAGTAACATTGCCCCCTTTTATTTTTATTTTTTTTTATTTTTTTTATTTTTTTGGGCCTTCCTTTTTTTCTTTTGGCCTTTCTTTTTTTCCCTTTTTTATTTGGCCTTTCCTTTTTTTCTTTTTGGCCTTTTTTTATTTGGCGACAATGCTCTAATAGTGATTATCATCACACTTTTATTGATTTACAACTCATGAATTACAACCCAAAACAAGAACAAGATAAGACTCTATATGAATGCCTCCGGCGGTGTACCGGTATGGGAAATGAATCAAGAGTGACATGTATGAAAAATTATGCATGGTGGCTTTGCCACAAATACGATGTCAACTACATGATCATGCAAGGCAATATGACAATAGTAATGCGTGTCATGATGATAAACCGAACGGTGGAAACTTGCATGGCAATATATCTCAGAACGGCTATGGAAATGCCATAATAGGTAGGTATGGTGGCTGTTTTGAGGAAGATATAAGGATGTTTATGTGTGATAGAGCGTATCGTATCACAGGGTTTGGATGCACCCGCAAAGTTTGCACCAACTCTCAAGGTGAGAAAGGGCAATGCACGGTACCGAAGAGGCTAGCAATGATGGAAGGGTGAGAGTGTGTATAATCCATGGACTCAACATTAGTCAAAAGAACTCATATACTTATTGCAAAAATCTACAAGTCATCAAAAACCAAGCACTACGCGCATGATCCTAGGGGGATAGATTGGTAGGAAAAGACCATTGTTCGTCCCCGACCGCCACTCATAAGGATGCACAATCTAAGAACACCTCATGTTTCAAATTTGTTACACAACTTTAACCATACGTGCATGCTATGAGACTTGCTAACTTCAACACAAGCATTCTTTAAATTCATAATCACCCAACTAGCATGACTTTAATATCACTACCTCCATATCTCAAAACAATTATCAAGTATCAAATTGATCATAGCATCCAATTCACTTCCTATGATAGTTTTTATTATACCCAACTTGGATGCCCACCATTCTAGGACCAATTTTATAACCATAGCAAATACCATGCTGTTCTAAGAGACTCTCAAAATAATATAAGTGAAGCATGAGAGACTAACAATTTCTACAAAATTAGGCCACCGCCGTGCTCTAAAAGATATAAGTGAAGCACTAGAGCAAAACTATCTAGCTCAAAAGATATAAGTGAAGCACATAGAGTGTTCTAATAAATTTCAATCAAGTGGGCTTCTCCCAAAAGGTGTGTATAGCAAGGATGACTGTGTAAAACTAAAAAGCAAATACTAATATCATACAAGACGCTCCAAGCAAAACACATATCATGTGGCGAATAAAAATATAGCTCCAAGTAATGTTATCAATGAACAAAGACGAAAGAGGGGATGCCTTCCGGGGGCATCCCCAAGCTTAGGCTTTTTTCTATTCTTGAATATCTTGGGGTGCCATGGGCATCCCCAAGCTTAGGCTTTTGCCACTCCTTATTCCATAGTCCATCAAATCTTTACCCAAAATTTGAAAACTTCACAACACAAAACTCAACAGGAAATCTCATAAGCTCCGTTAGTGAAAGAAAGCAAAACCACCACATAAGGTACTATAATGAACTCATTCTTTATTTATATTGGCGTTAAACCCACTGTATTCCAAGTTCTCTATGGTTCATACCACTTAATACTAGCCATAGATGCATCAAAATAAGCAAACAACACACAAAAAACAGAATCTGTCAAAAACAGAACAGTCTGTAGCAATCTGTAACCCCAGAATACTTCTGGAACTTTAAAAATCCTACAAAAATAGGAAGTCCTGGGAAATTTGTATATTGATCTACAGAAAAAAGAATCAACGCAAAATCACGTTTCTGTGAATTAAGAAAATTATTTTCGTGCGCGCAAAGTTTCTATTTTTCAGCAGAATCAAATTAACTATCACCATAGGTTATCCTATAGGTTCTACTTGGAACAAACACTAATTAAAAAATAAAAACACATCTAAACGGAAGGTAGATGGAAGATTTATTACTAAATAGAAACAAAAACAAAAAACACAAATAAAATTGGGTTGCCTCCCAACTAGGGCTATCGTTTAACGGCCCTAGCTAGGCATAAAATCGAGGATAGATTTAAGTAGTGCCATCTTTAATTTTCAGTTTTTTAGCGGAGTCATGCTCGAATCCGGGAGGTTCTTTACATTTCCCTTCATACTCGGAAATTTTTAAATCTAAAGAATCCAACCGCTTATTGCAAAGAGTAATCAACATATTCATGCGGTGAAGATTTCCGCTAACACTTTTAAAGGCTCAAGAGACTTTTGTAATATTTTTGTTACTTCGCAAATCTTTCCAAACACTTGTGTTTCTTCTTGGGTAGGATGTGGTCCCCCTTTTTGAGGTAGTGTTCCCACTATTCCCTCTATAATTTCATGCGCAATACTGGGATCAATTTCAATAAAATTTTCTTTGGCAATACAATCCAAGAGTTATCTATGAGACATATTTAGCCCAACATAAAAATTGTGAAGTAGAATTCTAAAATTCACCTCTAGAGTGCAATTACGATAAGATTCCATAATCCTATACCAAGCATCTTTTAAATTTTCTCCTTGCCTTTTCTTGAAGTGAAGAACTTCAAACTCGGGGGACATAGGAGCGGATAAAGAACTAGCCATTATGACAAGGTAAACGATTTAACACACAAGCAAACAGAAAGGCAAATGAAAGAGAGAGAGAAGATTGGGAAAGAAAGGGCAAATAAAATGGCAAGGGTGAAGTGGGGGAGAGGAAAACGAGAGGCAAATGGCAAATAATGTAAATGTGAGGGAGATGAGTTTGTGATGGGTACTTGGTATGTCTTGACTTGAGCGAAGACCTCCCTGGCAACGGCGCCAGAAATCCTTCTTGCTACGTCTTGAGCTTGCGTTGGTTTTCCTTGAAGAGGAAAGGGTGATGCATCAATAGTAGCGTAATCCAGTAGGAGGCTCCTCAAAAGTCCCACGCACCTACACAAACAAACAAAGAACTCGCAACCAATGCAATAAAGGGGTTGTCAATCCCTTCACGGCCACTTGCGAAAGTGAGATCTGATAGAGATAGTATGATAAGATAAATATATTTTTGGTATTTTATAATATAGATTGGAAAAGTAAAGATGCAAATAAAAGTAGATTGAAAGCTTGTATGATAAAAGATAGACCCGGGGGCCATAGGTTTCACTAGTAGCTTCTCTCAAGATAGCATAAGTATTACGGTGGGTGAACAAATTACTGTCGAGCCATTGATAGAAAAGTGAATAATTATGAGGTTATCTAGGCATGATCATGTATATAGGCATCACGTCTGTGACAAGTAGACTAACTCCTGCCTGCATCTACTACTATTACTCCACACATCGACCGCTATCCAGCATGCATCTAGAGTATTAAGTTCATAAAGAACAGAGTAACGCATTAAGAAAGATGACATGATGTAGAGGGATAAACTCATGCAATATGATATAAACCCCATCTTTTTATCCTCGGTGGCAACAATACAATACATGCCTTGCTGCCCCTGTTGTCATTGGGAAAGGACACCGCAAGATTGAACCCAAAGCTAAGCACGTCTCCCATTGCAAGAAAGATCAATCTAGTAGGCCAAACCAAACTGATAATTTGAAGAGACTTGCACAGATAACTTAATCACACATAAAAGAATTCAGAGGAGATTCAAATATTTCTCATAGATAAACTTGATCATAAACCCACAATTCATCGGATCTCGACAAACACACCGCAAAAAGAGTTACACCGAATAGATCTCCAAGAAGATCGAGGAGAACATGGTATTGAGATCCAAAAAGAGAGAAGAAGTCATCTATCTAATAACTATGGACTCGAAGGTCCGTGGTAAACTACTCACAACTCATCGGAGGGGCTATGGTGTTGATGTAGAAGCCCTTCATGGTCGATTCCCCCTCCGGTGGAGCGCCGGTGAAGGCTCCAAGATGGGATCTCGCAGATACAGAAGGTTACGGTGGTGGAAATAGTTTTTTGTGGTCGCCTTTGATGTTCTCGGGGTACGTGGGTATATATAGGAGGAAGAAGTAGGTCGGTGGACGCCCGAGGGGCCCACGAGATAAGGGGGCGCGCCTTGTAGGGGGGCCTCCACCCTCGTGGCCGCCTCGGCTGCTTCTTGACTTGCACTCCAAGTCCTCTAGATCACGTTCGTTCCAAAAATCACGCTCCCAAAGGTTTCATTCCGTTTGGACTCCGTTTGATATTCCTTTTCTTTGAAACACTGAAATAGGCAAAAAAAAACAATACGGGTTGGGCCTCCGGTTAGTAGGTTAGTCCCAAAAATGATATAAATGTGTAAAGTAAAGCCCTTAAACATCCAAAACGGGTAATATAATAGCATGGAATAATAAAAAATTATAGATACATTGGAGACGTATCAGCGCCCCAGGCCCCTCCAGGCTTGTGGCCTCCGGGTGGACTCCCTCTGGTTAATACTTGCGCCAATATTTTTTCTTAATTCCAAAAATATTCGTCGTACATTTTTAGGTCAATCCGAGAACTTCTATTTCTGCACAAAAATAACACCATGGCAACTCTGCTGAAAACAACGTTAGTCCGGGTTAGTTCCATTCAAATCATGCAAATTAGAGTCCAAAACAAGGGCAAAAGAGTTTGGAAAAGTAGATACGATGGAGACGTATCAACTCCCCCAAGCTTAACCCATTGCTTGTCCTCAACCAATTCAGTTGACAAACTGAAAGTGACAAAGAAAAGCTTTTACAAACTCTGTTTGATCTTGTTGTTGTAAATATGTCTAACTGATGTTCAGGTTTTCAGCAAAGATTATGAACTAACCATATTCACAATAACATTCAGGTCTCAAATTTGCTCATATCAATGGCATAATCAACTAGCGAGTAATAATAAGATATCTCGAATGACAACACTTTTTCGAAACAATCATGACACAATATGACAAAATGGTATCTCGCTAGCCCTTTCTGAGACCGCAAAATATAAATGCAGAGCACCCCTGAAGATCAAGGACTGACTAGACAATATAATTCATGGAAAAAGAGATCCAGTCACAGTCATACTCAATATCAGATAATAACAAAGCATATAAATGACAGTGGTGCTCTCCAGCCGGTGCTTTTTATAAGAGGATGCCGACTCAACAATAAAAGTAAATATATAGGCCCTTCGTAATGGGAAGCAGGGATTTGCAAAGGTGCCAGAGCTCAAAGCTTTTAAAATAGAGATGAATATAATTTTGAGCGGTATGCTTTCATTGTCAACATAACAACCAAGAGATCTCACTATCTTCCATGCTAGATACATTATAGGCGGTTCCCAAACATAATGGTAAAGTTTTTACTCCCCCTCCACCAACAATCACACTCCATGGCTAGTCGAATTCACGGGTGCCGTCCATACCAACAACAGTCCTGGGGGAGTTTCGTTTCATTATTATATTTTGATTTTTATTTTGAGCATGGAACTAGGACTCCCGATTACCAGCCACTTTCTCATGAATGACAAGTGAATAAACACTCATTGTCGGAATAACCCACCTAGCATGGAAGATATTGATAGCCCCTAGTCACTACATGAGTGATTCGGGCATACAAAACAGGTTATTATTTGAAGGTTTAAAGTTTGGCACATGCAAATTTACTTGGAACGGCAGGTAAATACCCTATATAGGTAGGTATGGTGGACAACTTTGGTTTTAAGGAAGTGGATGCACAAGCAGTATTCCCGCTTAGTACAAGTGAAGGCTAGCAAGAGGTTGAGGAGCGACCAACCAGAGATCGACAACAGTCATAAACATACATTGAGATTAGCCAACACTGAGTGCAAGCATGAGTAGGATATAAATCACCATGAACATAAATATCATGGAGGCTATGTTGTTTTTGTTTCAACTACATGCGTGAACACGTGCCAAGTCAAGCCACTTGAATCATTCAAAGGAGGATACCATCCTATCATACCTCATCATAACCATTTTAAAATGCATGTTGGCACTCAAGTCAAACCATTATACACTCCTAGCTAATTAATCATGGCATGAGTAACTATAATATCTAATTGTCATTGCAAACATGTTTCATTCATAATAGGCTGAATCAGGAATGATGAGCTAATCATATTTACAAAAACAAAATAGGTCGAGTTCGTACCAGCTTTTCTCCATCTCAATCACTTCATTAAATATCGTCATTATTACCTTTCACTTGCGTGACTGAACGATGTGAATAATAATAAGAGTGCATGTGCATTGGACTAAGCTAGAATCTGCAAACATTTATTCAGAGGAGAAGACAAGGTAATATGGGCTCTTTGTTAGATCATCAATAATGCATATGAGAGCCACTCATCATTTTCATCATGGTCTTCTCCTCATGACCCAAAGAAAAGGGAAAAGAATTTCAGAGAAACACACTGAAATATTTTCAGAGTTTTTGTTTTTCTGAAGAAAGCAAATAACAAGAAAAATGAGAAAAACTATTTACACGGGAAAGCTCCTAACAAGCAAAAGAAGAACGAGAAATCTTTTTGGGTTTTCTTTTAATACTACTACTAATTATGAACTAGAAGGGAAACTAAAAAGAAGCAAGAACTATTTTTTTTGGATTTTTCCAAAGTTTTTCAAACACACAAAAACAAAGCAAGAAAAATAAGCTAGCATGGTTAATACAAAGAAAAAGTTTGAACATCGACAACTGGAATGAATGTGTGATGCATGAATGTAATGTCGGTGAGAAATACGTACTCCCCCAAGCTTATGCTTTTGGCCTAAGTTGGTCTATGGCCATGGCTCGAAATAACCCTCTCCTGGATACTGCGGAGGGTCCTAAGGGTTTTGCTGGTTGGCGAGCTCCTGCGGCTCCCACCGATAAATAGGCTCCTGATGTGGGTAAGGAGCTAGTGCCGGCTCAGGTGCTGGGGGTTGTGAAAGACCCCAAAATGTGTAGATGTCCTCGAGCATAATGGTGTACCTGCCTGAATGAATATTGAATAAAGAAGGTGCAGACAAGGTAATAATCTCACAAGTACCCTGACTAAATACTAGGTTGTAGAGGAGTCTCTTGTCATCGTCCTTTTTAATAAAATCATCTGCTACCATACTAGCATAGTCTAAGTATTTAGTGGGTAACTTCATCTCATCCTCCTCATCATGCCTAATAGGTATCGCAAAATGTTTAGCTAGGCGGGAGGCATAGGCACCACCAAAAATAGTACCCTTCGGACAGTTTGTGTTTAACTGTCGAGCAACAATAGCGCCCAAACTAAAAGTTATGTCAGAATATAAAGCATGGCGCAAAATAGCGAGATCGGGTGCACTAAGGCCCCCACTCTATCCATGACCAATCAAACATCTCCCAGGAAATAGTGAATAATAGCGTAAAACAGGAAAAATGTAAACTAGCCACTCTCGCTTCCGACACCCCTCTCTCTTCCCCCACACTAGTTTCAGCAATAAAGTCCTCCACGTCTCTAGGACGTGGTTCACTGACGCTGCCCTCATAAGGTAATTTGCAAACATCACAAAAATCATAGAGCGTCATTCGCTTAGACACATCATACAAGTAGAATTCTACCATGTGAGGATCATTCCTAGAATGAAAGTGAAAATTTTGCACGAAGGTGTTAGTGAGTAGGAGGTATTGGTCACACTTATCTTGGAGGAAAGCGGTGATGCCGGCATTCTCCGCCAAATAATAGAAATCATCATAATCCCGACCGCCCTCAAGAATGTATCACTTGGCCATTGACACGACCGAACCTCCGTCGTGCGAGGAAGGTTCTACTTGGGCTTCTTCTTCTCCTCATTCTCATTTCCTTCAAAACCCCAGCTTGAAGAGCCTCTTAACCACTTCTTCATGGTTTCCTTTTCCTCTGCAAATATCTGAAAATTTTAGTGACTCAAAAGTAAAAGTGAACCAAACTCAACAGAACTAATAGAAATTACTCCCACAAGTGTCTAGAGGCTATATCATGTAATAAAACTACTTTGAACCATATAAATTTGACATGCAAGCTCAAGAACATGGTCACCTTGGTAGAAATTTTTGCAATAAATAAAGCACAAGAACAAAAACTAATTGGACCATTGGAGGAGTCACATACCGAAGAACAATCCCCAGAAACAGTTTTGCAAAAGGAGCTTTGAGCAAGGAGATCAAAAATGGCAGCAAAATGAGCAAGAACACGGGTTTGAGAAATGGTGGGATTTTTTCTGAAGGAAGACAAAGTGGATGGGTGCTGGCATAAGTGAGGGGGACCCACGTGGGATCCACAAGCCCTATAGGCACGCCCAGGGGGGTGGGCGTGCCCTGTGGGCTTGTGGCCAACTGGTGCACCTCCATGCGGTGTTTTCAGTGCCAAAATTCTTAAATATTGAGGAAAAAATCATACTAAATTTTCAAGGCATTTGGCGAACTTTTATTTTCTGGTCATTTTTTTATTGCACGGATAATTCAGAAAACAGAAAAATAATAGCATTTCTACTTTATTAAATCTAAATAACAGAAAGTAAAAGGTGGGTATAGAAAGTTATGCCTCCTAAATTCATCCATCTCATGCTCGTCAAAAGGAATCCATTAATAAGGTTGAATCAAGTCTTATTAACAAACTTCTTCCTAATGACATGAAATCAGAGAATTTTTGAATAACAATAGGTACCTCAACGAGGATATGCATGTCCACAACAATAAGAATATCATATTTCTCTTTGACAGTAGGAATAGGGAATTTAAAACCTCCAATAGCGATTGTTGGAGTTTCTCCAATAGAGTTGATACTATTAACTTGAGGTTGTTTATTCGGAAAGTGTATCATATGCTCATTACCATTGACATGAAAAGTGACATTGCCCTTGTTGCAATAAATAACGGCCCCTACAGTATTCAAAAAGGGTCTACCGAGGATGATCGACGTATTTTCATCCTCGGGTATATTAAGAATAACAAAGTCCGTTAAGATAGTAACATTTGCAACTACGACAGGTACATCCTCACAAACACCGAGGGGTATAGCAGCTGATTTATCAGCCATTTGCAAAGAGATTTCAATTGGTGTCAACTTATTCAAATCAAGTCTATGATACAAAGAGAAAGGCATAACACTAACACCGGCTCCAAGATCGCATAAAGCAGTTCTAACATAGTTTCTTTTAATGGAGCATGGTATAGTTGGTATTCCTAAATCTCCTAGTTTCTTTGGTACTCCACCCTTAAATGTATAATTAGCAAGCATGGTGGAAATTTCAGCTTCTGGTATCTTTCTTTTATTAGTAACAACATCTTTCATGTACTTAGCATAAGGAGACATTTTCAGAATATCAGTCAAACGCAAGCGCAAAAAGACAGGTCTAAGCATTTCAACAAAGCGCTCAAATTCTTCATCATCCTTTTTCTTGGATCGTTTAGGATGAAAGGGCATGGGTTTCTAAACCCATGGTTCTCTTTCTTTACCATGCTTCTTAGCAATGAAGTCTCTCTTATCATGTCTTCTATTCTTTGGGTTATCAAGATCAATAGCAGGTTCTATCTCCACATCATTATCATTACTAGGTTGAGCATCAACATGAACATCATCATTATCATTATTGCTAGGTTCATGTTCATCACCAGATTGTGTCTCAGCATCAGAAATAGAAATATCATTTGGATTCTCAGGTGTGTCTATAACAGGTTCAATAGAAGCATGCGAAGTCCTATCAGTTTTTCTTTTCTTTCTATAACTAGAAGTACTAGGTGCATCAGTATTAATTCTTTGAGAGTCATGTTCAACTTTCTTAGGATGGCCCTTAGGATACAAAGGTTCCTGAGTCATTTTACCACCTCTAATCATAACTCTAACAACATTATCATTCATTTTATTATTCATCTCATTAAGCAAATCATTTTGTGCCTTGAGTACTTGCTCTACTTGAGTTTTTACCATGGAAGCATGTTTACTAATAATCTTGAGATCATTAACAGTTCTACACATATAGTTACTCAAACAGTCAAGCATATAAGCATTGCATTTCAACTATCTACTAACATATGCATTCTAGTTTTCTTGTTTAACAATAAAGTCAAATTCATTCAAGCATTGACTAGCAGACTTATTATAAGGAATATCACCTTCATCAAATCTATAGAGAGAATTTACCTCTACGAGTTGTGTCAGAGTATTAAGACCATGTATTTCTTCAATAGGTGGTAAATTCTTAACATCTTCAACTTTAATACCTTTTTCTCTCATGGATTTCTTTGCCTCTTGCATATCTTCAGACTGAGAAATAGAATACCTCTCTTCTTCGGAGTAGTTTAGGAGGTGGTTCGGGAAGAGTCCAATCATTATCATTGCTCAATATATTATTCAATAGTTCTTCAGCTTGTTCAACAATTCATTCCCTGAAAACACAACCAGCACAACTATCTAGGTGGTCCCTAGAAGCATCGGTTAGTCCATTATAAAAGATATCCAGTATTTCATTTTTCTTAAGAGGGTGATCCGACAAAGCATTAAGTAATTGGATAAGCCTCCCCCAAGCTTGTGGGAGACTCTCTTCTTCAATTTGCACAAAGTTAAATATTTCCCGAAGGGCAGCTTGTTTATTATGTGCAGGAAAATATTTTAAAGAAAAGTAATATATCATATCATGGGGACTACGCACACAACTAGGAGCAATATAATTAAACAATATCTTGGCATCACCCTTTAATGAGAAAGGAAAAAACTTAAGAATATAGTAATAGCGAATTTTTTCCTCATGAGCAAATACGATGGCTATATCATTTTGTTTAGTAAGATGTGCCACAATAGTTTCAGATTCATAACCATGGAAAGGATCAGAATCAACCAAAGTAATTAACTCAGGATCAATAGAGAACTCATAATACCTATCAGTAACAAAGGTAGGTGAAGTAGCAAACTTAGGATCTTATTGCATTCTAGCATTCAAAGATTTTTCTTTCCACTTGCATAATAATTTCTTAAGATCATCTCTATCCTTACAAGCAAGAAAGTCTCTAGCTACTTCCCCATCCATAACATAAACCTCAAGTATATCAGGCAATTCATATCTAGGAGGAGAATCATAATCTTCAGTTTCCATAATTTCATCAGTTTCAGTAATATCATTCTTTCTAACCCTAGCAAGTTGTTCATCAAGAAATTCTCCTAGTGGCACAGTATTAGCAGGCAAAGTACTAGCATCATCATAAGTATCATTCATAGAAGAAGTAGCATCATCAATCACTTGCAACGTATTAGGAGTACTAGCAGGTTTAGGTGTCGCAAGCTTACTCAAAACAGAAGGTGAATCAAGTGCAGAGTGTGATGGCAGTTCCTTACCCCCTCGTAGTAGAGGGATAGATCTTGGTACTTGGATCTTTCGGATTCTTCATAGTGATCAACAGATATAAATCCCAAGAGACTCACGAAATAGAGGTCTGCTCCCCGACAACGACGCCAGAAAAAGGTCTTGATAACCCACAAGTTGAGGGGATCGCAACAGTTTTCGAGGATAGAGTATTCAACCCAAATTTATTGATTCGACACAAGGGTAGCCAAAGAATATTCACGAGTATTAGCAGTTGAGTTGTCAATTCAACCACACCTGAAAGACTTAATATCTACAACAAAGTTTTTAGTAGCAAAGTAGTATGGAAGTAACAGTAACGGTGGCAAAAGTAACAATAGCAATTTTGTAGTGATTGTAACAGTGGCAACAGCAAAGTAACTTAGCAAAGATCAATATGTGAAAAGCTCGTGGGCATTGGACAAGTGATGGATAATTATGTCAGATGGCGTTCATCATGCAACAGTTATAACCTAGGGTGACACAGAACTAGCTCCAATTCATCAATATAATGTAGGCATGTATTATGTATATAGTCATACGTGCTTATGGAAAAGAACTTGCATGACATCTTTTGTCCTACCCACCCGTGGCAGCGGGGTCCATAAGGAAACTAAGGGATATTAAGGCCTCCTTTTTAATAGAGAACTGGAAAAAGCATTAGCACTTAGTGAATACATGAACTCCTCAAACTACGGTAATCACTGGAAAGAATCCCAATTATTGTCACCTTGGGGTATGCGGATCATAACTCGTAATAGGTGTCTACAACTTGCAAGATCGGATCAAGAACACAAATATATTCATGAAAACATAATAGGTTCAGATCTGAAATCATGGCACTCAGGCCCTAGTGACAAGCATTAAGGATAGAAAAGTCATAGCAACATCAATCTCAGAACATAATGGATACTAGGGATCAAACCCTAAAAAAACTAACTCGATTACATGATAAATCTCATCCAACCCATCACCGTCCAGCAAGCCTACGAAGGAATTACTCACTCCCGGCGGTGAGAATCATGGAATTGGGGATGGAGGAAGGTTGGTGGTGATGATGGCGATGATTTCCCCTCTACGGAGCCCAAAACATACTCCAGATCTGCCCTCCCGAGGAAGAACAAGAGGTGGCGGCAACTCCGTATCGTAAAACGCGATGAACTCTTCTCCTTGATTTTTTTCTCCCCGAATAGGGTTATATGGAGTTGGAGTTGAGGTCGGAGGAGGTCCAGGGGGCCCACAAGCCCTCTAGGCGTGCCCCAGGGGGGGCGCCCCCAGGCTTGTGGCCTTTGGGTGGACCCCCTCTAGTTAATTCTTACGCTAATATTTTCTATTAATTCCAAAAATATTCTCCGTAAATTTTCAGGTCAATCTGAGGACTTTAATTTCTGCACAAAAATAACACCATGACAATTTTGCTAAAAACAACGTCAGTACGGGTTAGTTCCATTCAAATCATGCAAATTAGAGTCCAAAATAAGGGCAAAAGAGTTTGGAAAAGTAGATATGATGGAGACGTATCAAGCACCTATGTCTCCTCCCATTTGCAATGGTAGAAAATACATGGTAATCGCATCACCTTTCAGGATCCTGGTACGATGACCCCGTTGTTGCCACTATATCTCCTCGGCTTTAGGAATAGCAATAAGGTTAGATTATAAAGCATATCAGTTAGTCCACACAATTGAATTGAGCCTAGCAAAATCCACTAGAGCATCCATCACTCTGGTCTGTGATGCAAGAGAATCCTCCTCACACCTGGCAGCAAAATTTCTATTGGCTCCTGGCCTCTCAGAAATTGTCTTAAGAGATGAGATAGGAAATGACAATCGCCCATGGGACCAAAAGATCAAAAATTAGACAAGAGAAGTGAAGAAATTTTGGAAGAGAACAAGACATCAAAGCCCGACACCTCCAATTAGGAGGCATTAAAATTAAATCTAGAAGTAGGCCTGGAAAAACGAAATCCCAAATCAAGCACCATGGGAGTACGGTTTTCTAATATGAGAATCAACCACGAGAGTCAAGCGTTGATATGGACCATCCCGTCTAGTAGAAAGGAAAACCCTATACAAAACACAGCGTACCGGATGAAGCTGGTGGTTAGACCATGTGAGGCCCTAATCCTAGGCAGCTCACGGAGAGCCAAATTACTAAAGAAATCATTAAAAGCATCAACCCTAGACCAAGAGAAGTTAGTGTTCCCTCCATTTTTATATACAAGGCAAAACTCATATTACACATACCAATGTAAAATTTAATGCATGCTTTGCAAGTCAGCTTTTTTTTGTTTACTAGGATCACTAATATGGTGCATGCACGCAAGGAAACTGAGTGGAGGAAGTAGTTGACTATCATTATGTCTACATGCATGCAAGTATTAAACAAATTGCTAGTACTAAAAAATATCATTAACTTTACCTCGATTATTGTTAGTGGCCTTGTATAGATGCAAAATGTATATTCCATAGTGGCCTTGTATAAGTAAATGAAGGGAGTATTATTATTATCAGTAGGGGAGCGAAGTAGGTTAAAATCCCCTCCCACTAGAAGAGGCAAAGTAGCCGAGGAAATTTTGACAGTAAGTTCATCCAAAAAGATCTGAGATAGGGAACATGACCTGCTGACTTTATACCACAATAATCTCCCAAAGGCAATTAAGATCATGGTGAAAAAGAACTAAACTAGCAAAAAGACCAGAATTGGAAGCAATAAGATCGAAAACGTCAAGTTTAGTGCCCTCTAGAATACCACCCGAATGGCCCTATGCTAGCAACCGGCGCCAACCAAAGCACCCCGATCCCCCAATGTAAGACAACTCAGCGTCAGCAAAAGAAGATTTAATAGTTTCCTGTAAGCAAACAATGCAAACACTCGAGTCACGAACATAGTCATGCAACTGGTTTTGGTGCCCCCTAGAACCGAAACCCCTCATATTTCAAAAGAGGATCTTCATTTAAGTGAGTTTTTCAATTTTAAATACAGAAACTGGACCGCAAAGGGGCAATAATGGCACCAGCTTTCTTCCTACATGACTTTAGAATAACGTCATGCTGGCCACCACCATGCATGAAAGATTCTTAAGAGCATCTCCAACAGCTGCACTATATAAGTGCCGCGCTGGGAAATTTGGGTTTTTTGTGCGTGCAACCGCTCTGGGAGCTCCAAGGGAGTAAATAGCATAAAACTACTACCTTACAGGTTAGGGTTCCAAAACACTGCCATATTTATTTTTTCGCTGATAACTACCAAGTCAGGGGTTGGCTATTTCAAAAAAAACCAAATTCTCTTTGTTAAAAACTTAAACATATTTATGACAGGTCGAGCCCGCCAGTAAACGCACCGTTTGGTTGATCGTTTGTTTGACTATTAACTGACTTGTGGGGGCCACATGTCAGCACCTCATCCACAGATTTTTTACGGATTAGCCCTTACAAACATATTTAAAAAGCAATCTGGTCCCTGGAATCAGCCTCCAAAGGGCTCTGCCCGTGGCCGTCGCCGCGCGCCATGGGGCTTCGCCCGCGGTCGCCGCGCGCGCCATGGGGGGCTTGTGTGCAGGTGATACGTCTCCAACGTATCTATAATTTTTTATTGTTCCATGCTATTATATTACCCATTTTGGATGTTTATGGGCTTTACTTTACACTTTTATATCATTTTTCGGACTAACCTACTAACCGGAGGCCCAGCCCGAATTGTTTTTTTTTCTATTTCAGTGTTTCGAAGAAAAGGAATATCAAACGGAGTCCAAACGGAATGAAACCTTTGGGAGCGATCTTTTTGGAACAAACGTGATCCAGAGGACTTAGAGTGGAAGTCAAGAAACAAAGGAGGCGGCCACTAGGGTGCCCGGCGCGCCCCCTACAGGTGGGCGTGATCCCCACCCTCGTGGGCCCCTCGAGCGTCCACCGACCTACTTCTTCCTCCTATATATACCCATGTACCCCGAAAACATCAGAAGAGACCACGAAAAACTATTTCCACCACCGTAATCTTCTGTATCCTCGAGATCCCATCTTGGAGCCTTCGCCGGCGCTCCACCGGAGGGGGAATCGATCATGGAGGGCCTCTACATCATCTCCAAGGCCTCTCCAATGAGTTGTGAGTAGTCTACCACAGACCTTTGGGTCCATAGTTATTAGCTAGATTGCTTCTTCTCTCTCTTTGAATCTCAATACAATGTTCTCCTCAATTTTCTTGGAGATCTATTCGATGTAACTCTTTTTGTGGTGTGTTTATCGAGATCCGATGAATCGTGGGTTTATGATCAAGTTTATCTATGAGAAATATTTGAATCTCCTCTGAATTTTTTTATGTGTGATTAAGTTATCTTTGCAAGTCTCTTCGAATTATCAGTTTGATTTGGCCTACTAGATTGATCTTTCTTGCAATGGGAGAAGTGCTTAGCTTTGGATTCAACCTTGTGGTGTCCTTTCTCAGTGACAGCAGGGGTAGCAAGGCACGTATTGTGTTGTTGCCATCGAGAATGAAAAGATGGGGTCTATATTATATTGCATGAGTTTATCCCTCTACATCATGTCATCTTTCTTAATGTGTTACTCTGTTCTTTATGAACTTAATACTCTATATGCATGCTGGATAGCGGTCGATGTGTGGAGTAATAGTAGTAGATGCATGCAGGAGTCGGTCTACTTGTTACGGATGTGATGCCTATATACATGATCATGCCTAGATAATCTCATAATTATTCGCTTTTCTATCAATTGCTCGATAGTAATTTGTTCACCCACCATAATACTTATGCTATCTTGAGAGAAGCCACTAGTGAAACCTATGGCCCCGGGGTCTATCTCTTATCATATAAGCTTTCAATCTACTTTTATTTGTATCTTTAATTTTCCAATCTATATCATAAAAATACCAAAAATATATTTAGCGTATCATATTATCTCTATCAGATCTCACTTTCGCAAGTGGCCTTGAAGGGATTGACAACCTCTTTATTGCGCTGGTTGCGAGTTCTTGTTTGTTTGTGTAGGTGCGTGGGACTTTTGAGGGGCCTCCTACTGGATTGATACCTTGGTTCTCAAAAACTGAGGGAAATACTTATGCTACTATTGCTGCATCACCCTTTCCTCTTAAAGGAAAACCAACGCAAGCTCAAGACGTAGCAAGAAGGATTTCTGGCACCGTTGCCGGGGAGGTCTTCGCTCAAGTCAAGACATACCAAGTACCCATCACAAACTCATCTCCCTCGCATTTACATTATTTGCCATTTTCCTCTTGTTTTCCTCTACCCCACTTCACCTTTGCCGTTTTATTCGCCCTCTCTTTCCCAATCTCCTCTCTCCTTTGCTTGCCTTTTTGTTTGCTTGTGTGTTGGATTACTTGTCGCGATGGTGCAAGATAATACCAAATTGTGTGACTTTTCCAATACCGATAGTAATGATTTTCTTAGTACTCCGATTGCTCCTCTTAATGATGTTGAGTCTTGTGAAATCAATGCTGCTTTGCTGAATCTTGTTATGAAAGATCAATTCTCCGACCTTCCTAGTGAAGATGCTGCTACCCATCTAAACAACTTTGTTGATTTGTGTGAGATGCAAAAGAACAAAGATACGGATAATGATATTGTTAAATTGAAGTTATTTCTGTTTTCACTTAGAGATCGTGCTAAAGTTTGGTTTTCGTCTTCGCCTAAGAATAGTATTGATTCATGGAATAAGTGCAAAGATGCTTTTATCTCTAAGTATTTTCCTCCTGCTAAGATCATCTCTCTTAGGAACGATATTATGAATTTTAAACAACTTGATCATGAGCATGTTGCCCAATCTTGGGAAAAAATGAAATTGATGATTCGCAATTGCCCTACTCATGGTTTGAATTTATGGATGATCATACAAAAATTTTATGCCGGATTGAATTTTGCTTCTAGAAATCTTTTAGATTCGGCCGCGGGAGGCACGTTTATGGAAATCACCTTAGGAGAAGCTACTAAACTCCTTGATAACATTATGGCTAATTATTCTCAGTGGCATACCGAAAGATCTACTAGTAAAAAAGTGCATGCTATAGAAGAAATTAATGTTTTGAGTGGAAAGATGGATGAACTTATGAAATTGTTTGCTACTAAGAGTGCTTCTATTGATCCCAATGATATGCCTTTGTCTACTTTGATTGAGAATAATAATGAATCTATGGATGTGGATTTTGTTGGTAGGAATAATTTTGGTAACAATGCTTATGGAGGAAACTTTAATCCTAGACCATTCCCTAGTAATTCCTCTAATAATTATGGAAATTCCTAAAATAATTCTTATGGTAATTTTAATAAGATGCCCTCTGATTTTTAGAATAGTGTGAAAGAATTTATGATCTCTCAAAAGAATTTTAATGCCATGCTTGAAGAAAAACTACTTAAAGTTGATGATTTGGCTAGGAACATTGATAGACTTTCGCTTGATGTTGATTCTTTGAAACTTAGATCTACTCCTACTAAGCATGATATCAATGAGTCTCTCAAAGCTATGAGAATTTCTATTGATGAGTGCAAAGAAAGAACCGCTAGATTGCGTGCTAAGAAAGATTACTTTGTAAAGACGTGTTCTTCTAGTTTCCATGAAAATAATGATGAAGATCTTAAAGTTATTGATGTGTCCCCTATTAAATCTTTGTTTTGCAATATGAATCTTAATAATGATGGGACTGGAGATGAGTCAACTTTAGTGAAAAGGCGTCCCAATGATTCGGAGTTCTTAGATCTTGATGCTAAATTTGGTAAAAGTGGGATTGGAGAGGTCAAGACTTTAAATAGCATTGAACCCACTATCTTGGATTTCAAGGAATTTAATTATGATAATTGTTCTTTAGAAGATTGTATTTCCTTGTTACAATCCGTTTTGAATTCTTCTCATGCTTATAGCCAAAATAAAGCCTTTGCCAAACATATTGTTGATGCCTTGATGCAATTTGACGATGAAAAACTTAATTTGGAAGTTTCTGTACCTAGAAAACTTAATGATGAATGGGAACCTACTATAAAGATTAAAATTAAAAATCATGAGTGTTATGCTTTGTGTGATTTGGGTGCTCGTGTTTCCACAATTCCGAAAACTTTATGTGATATTCTAGGTTTCCATGATCTTTATGATTGCTCTTTAAATTTTCACCTTGCGAATTCCACCATTAAAAAGCCAATGGGAAGGATCAATGATGTTCTCATTGTTGCAAATAGAAATTTGGTGCCCGTGGGTTTTATCGTTCTTGACATAGATTGCAATCTTTCATGTCCTATTATTCTTGATAGACCTTTCCTTAGAACGACTGGTGCGATTATTGATATGAATGAAGGGAATATTAGATTCCAATTTCCATTAAGGAAAGGCATGGAGCATTTTCCAAGAAAGAAAGTCAAATTACCTTATGAATCTATCATGCGAGCTACTTATGAATTGAGTGCCAAAGATGGCACTACTTAGATCTATCCTCACTTTTATGCCTAGCTAGGGGCGTTAAACGATAGCGCTAGTTGGGAGGCAACCCAATTTTATTTTTGTTTTTTGTTTTTGCTTATGTTTAGTAATAAATATAGCATCTACCTTCTGTTTAGATGTGTTTTCATATTTTAATTAGTGTTTGTGCCAAGTAGAACCTATAGGATAACCTATGGTGATAGTTAATTTGATTCTGCTGAAAAACAGAAACTTTTCACGCACGAAAATAATTTTGGTAATTCACATAAAACGGCTTTTGCATTGATTCTTTTTGCTGTATATCAATAGAAAAATTACCCAGGACTTCCTATTTTGGTAGGATTTTTAGAGTTCCAGAAGTATTCGAGAGTTACAGATTGCTACAGACTGTTCTGTTTTTGATAGATTCTGCTTTCCGTGTGTTATTTGCTTATTTTGATGCATCTATGGCTAGTATGTAGGGGTATGAACCATAGAGAACTTGAAATATATTAGGTTTAACACCAATATAAATAAAGAATGAGTTCATTACAGTACCTTATGTGGTGGTTTGTTTTCTTGCACTAACGGAGCTTATGAGATTTCTTGTTGAGTTTTGTGTTGTGAAGTTTTCAAGTTTTGGGTAAAGATTTGATGGATTATGGAATAAGGAGTGGCAAGAGCCCAAGCTTGGTGATGACCATGGCACCCCAAGATATTCAAGAATAGCCAAAAGCCTAAGCTTGGGATGCCCTGGGAAGGTATCCCCTCTTCCGTCTTCGTCTATCGGTAACTTTACTTGGAGCTATATTTTCATTCACCACATGATATGTGTTTTGCTTGGAGCGTCTTGTATGATATTAGTCTTTGCCTTTTAGTCTACCACAATCATCATTGCTGTACACACCTTTTGGGAGAAACCCACATGATTGGAATTTATTAGAATACTCTATGTGCTTCACTTATATCTTTTGAGCGAAATAGTTTTTGCTCTAGTGCTTCACTTATGTCTTTTAGAGCACGGCGCTGGCTTAATTTTGTATAAATTGTTAATCTCTCATGCTTCACTTATATTATTTTGAGAGTCTCTTAGAACAGCATGGTATTTTCTATGGTTATAAAATTGGTCCTAGAATGATGGGCATCCAAGTTGGGTATAATAAAAACTATCATAGAAAGTGAATTGGATGCTATGATCAATTTGATGCTTGATAATTGTTTTGAGATATTAGGATGGTGATATTGGAGTCATTCTGGTTGGGTGATTATGAATTTAAAGAATACTTGTGTTGAAGTTTGTGATTCCCGTAGCATGCACGTATGGTGAACCGCTTTGTGATGAAGTTGGAGCACAATTTTATTTATTGATTGTCTTCCTTATGAGTGGCGGTCGGGGACGAGCGATGGTCTTTTCCTACCAATCTATCCCCCTAGGAGCATGCGCGTATTACTTTGTTTTCAATGACTTGTAGATTTTTGCAATAAGTATATGAGTTCCTCATGACTAATGTTGAGTCCATGGATTATACGCACTCTCACCCTTCCACCATTGCTAGCCTCTCTTGTGCCGCGCAACTTTCGCCGGTACCATGCACTCACCATATACCTTCCTCAAAACAGCCACCATACCTACCTATTATGGCATTTCCATAGCCATTCCGAGATATATCGCCATGCAACTTTCCACCGTTCCGTTTATATGACACGTATCATCATTGTCATATTGCTCTTTGCATGATCATGTAGTTGACATCATATTTGTGGCAAGGCCACCTTCATAATTTTCATACATGTCACTCTTGATTCATTGCATATCCCGATAGACCACCGGAGGCATTCATATGGAGTCATATCTTGTTAAGTATTGACTTGTAAGTAAATAAAAGTGTGATGATCTTCATTATTAGAGCATTGTCCCAGTGAGGAAAGGGTGATGGAGACTATGATTCCCCCACAAGTCGGGATGAGACTTCGGACTAAAAAAAAGAGGCCAAAGAGCCCACCACAGAAAAAAAAGAAAAAAAGGGAAAGGCCCAAAAAAGAAAAAAAAGGAAAAAGAAAAAAAAGAAAAAGAGAAAGAAAAAAATGAAATGAGAGAAAAAGAGAGAAGGGACAATGCTACTATCTTTTTTTACCACACTTGTGCTTCAAAGTAGCACCATGATCTTCATGATAGAGAGTCTCCTATGTTGTCACTTTCATATACTAGTGGGAATTTTTCATTATGGAACTTGGCTTGTATATTCCAATGATGGGCTTCCTCAAAGTGCCCTAGGTCTTCGTGAGCAAGCGAGTTGGATGCACACCCACTTAGTTTCTTTTATTGAGCTTTCATACATTTATAGCTCTAGTGCATCCGTTGCATGGCAATCCCTACTCACTCACATTGATATCTATTAATGGGCATCTCCATAGCCCGTTGATACACCTAGTTGATGTGAGACTATCTTCTCCTTTTTGTCTTCTCCACAACCACCATTCTATTCCACATATAGTGCTATGTCCATGGCTCACGCTCATGTATTGCGTGAAAGTTGAAAAAGTTTGAGATTACTAAAGTATGAAACAATTTCTTGGCTTGTCATCGGGGTTGTGCATGATTAAATACTTTGTGTGATGAAGATAGAGCAATAGCCGGACTATATGATTTTGTAGGGATAACTTTCTTTGGCCATGTTATTTTGAGAAGACATGATTACTTTGATTAGTATGCTTGAAGTACTACTATTTCTTATGTCAATATGAACTTTTATTTTGAATCATTTGGATCTGAACATTCGTGCCACAATAAAGAAAATTACATTGAGAATTATGCTAGGTAGCGTTCCACATCAAAAATTCTGTTTTTATCATTTACCTACTAGAGGACGAGCAGGAATTAAACTTGGGGATGCTATTATATTACCCGTTTTGGATGTATATGGGCTTTACTTTACACTTTTATATCATTTTTGGGACTAACCTACTAACCGAAGGACCAACCCGAATTGCTGTTTTTTTTGCCTATTTCAGTGTTTCGAAGAAAAGGAATATCAAACGGAGTCCAAACGGAATGAAACCTTCGGGAGTGATCTTTTTGGAACAAACGTGATCCAGAGGACTTGGAGTGGAAGTCAACAAACAAAGGAGGCGGCCACGAGGGTGCGCAACGCGCCCCCTACAGGTGGGCGCACCCCTACCCTCGTGGGCCCCTCGAGCGTCCACCGACCTACTTCTTCCTCCTATATATACCCATGTACCCCAAAAACATCAGAAGAGACCACGACAAACTATTTCCACCACCGTAACCTTCTGTATCCGCGAGATCCCATCTTGGAGCCTTCGCCGGTGCTCCGCCAGAGGGGAATCGATCATGGAGGGCCTCTACATCATCTCCAAGGCCTCTCCGATGAGTTGTGAGTAGTTTATCACAGACCTTCGGGTCCATAGTTATTAGCTAGATGGCTTCTTCTCTCTCTTTGAATCCCAATACAATGTACTCCTCGATCTTCTTGGAGATCTATTCGATGTAACTCTTTTTGCAGTATGTTTGTCGAGATCCGATGAATTGTGGGTTTATGATCAAGTTTATCTATGATAAACATTTGAATCTCCTCTGAATTCTTTGATGTGTGATTAAGTTATCTTTGCAAGTCTCTTCGAATTATCAGTTTGGTTTGGCCTACTAGATTGATCTTTCTTGCAATGGGAGAAGTGCTTAGCTTTGGGTTCAATCTTGCGGTGTCCTTTCCCAAGGCACGTATTGTATTGTTGCCATCGAGGATAAAAAGATGGGGTCATATTGCATGAGTTTATCCCTCGACATCATGTCATCTTTCTTAATGCGTTACTCTATTCTTTATGAACTTAATACTCTAAATGCATGCTGGATAGTGGTCGATGTGTGGAGTAATAGTAGTAGATGCAGGCAGGAGTCAGTCTACTTGTCACGGATGTGATGCCTATATACATGATCATGCCTAGATAATCTCATAATTATTCACTTTTCTATCAATTGCTCGACAGTAATTTGTTCACCCACCGTAATACTTATGCTATCTTGAGAGAAGCCACTAGTGAAACCTATGGCCCCCGGGTCTATCTCTTATCATATAAGCTTTCAATCTACTTTTATTTGCATCTTTACTTTTCCAATCTATATCATAAAATACCAAAAATATATTTATCTTATAATATTATCTCTATCAGATCTCACTTACGCAAGTGGCCTTGAAGGGATTGACAACCCCTTTATTGCGTTGGTTGCAAGTTCTTGTTTGTTTGTGTAGGTGCATGGGACTTTTGAGGAGCCTCCTACTGGATTGAAACCTTGGTTCTCAAAAACTAAGGGAAATACTTACGCTACTATTGCTGCATCACCCTTTCCTCTTCAAGGAAAACCAACGCAAGCTCAAGACGTAGCAGCAGGCCGCCGCCCAGAGCAGTGGCTGGAGAGACGGAGGCTGGGGGATGGCCGGCGGCAGAGCTCACCGGGCCTGGCAGCGGATGGCGCACGCGGGGCGGCCATGGCCGCGAGCAACAGCTGCACGAGCTCGGCGCGGAGACGGCCGGCAGAAGAGCTCACCGGGACTAGCAATGGAGGGCACACACGATGGCGGCCACGGCCGCGAGCAGCAGCTGCGCGAGCTCGGGCGCGAAGTCGGCCGGTGGCAGAGCTTGCCGGGCCTGGCAGCGGAGGGCGCACGCAGTGGCGGCCATGGCCACGGGCAGCAGCTGCACGAGCTCGGGCATAGAGATGGCCGGCGGCAGAGCTCGCCTCGCCGTGCCTGGCAGCAGAGGGCGCACGCGGCGGCGTCCATGGCCGCGAGCAGCAGCTGCGTGAGCTCGGGCGCAGAGGCGGGGCGCACGAGGTGGAGGCGAGGAGAGGTAGAGGCGGGCGGTGGTGTGACAGTAGGTGGCGAGGGCGGGCGCCAGCGCTGGAGGCTCGCAGGATGTCGTCGGGCGCAGAGGTGGACGCCGGCCGCGAGGAGAGGAGCGACTCCTTGATTGGTTTTTTTTAGAAAAATAGCAGGGACCCAATTGCTTTTTCAAAAATGTTTATAGGGGCTATTTTGTAAAAAGTGAGGACATGTGAGATAGAGACACTGACATGTGGGCCGTACTTGTAACTTAACGATCAATCTAACGGTCAAACAGACGGTTTGTTTAGGTGCGAGCCCGACCTGTCATAAACATATTTAAATTTTAAGCAATGGTCATTTGGGGTTTTTTGAAACAGCCTATCGCCCATTTGGTAGTTATCTGAGAAAAATTAAAAACCGGTAGTTTTTTGGAACCCTAACCTGTAAAGTAGTAATTTTATGCTATTTACTCCTGCAGCGGAGGCGCTAAAACCTCGCTCGCGTCATAAGTAGTTCAGCACGCTGGCCGAAACGACATCGTGCACTATTTATTTGCTGCGCCCGCTCCCGCGCGCTGCACATTCGAGTGCCCGCTCGCGACTTCCACCTACCCCAATCCAAGCGCTGGTGCCACCGCCCGCACAATCCTGGTGACCATTCTGGCGCTTCCCCGACCTATCCCTGCGCCGCCGCTGCTTCCTTCATCTCTCTCTAGTCGCCGCCGCCCCTCAGCGTGCCATTCCTCTGACGAATAGCGCCCGGCGGCCCACTGCCGCTCAACGCCCACAATGTGTTCGACAAAACGCTTGCAAGGTATGTGTTGCTTCAACTTCACATTTTTTTACATGAATTTGGTGCATGTTGTTTGTAGTTTTTATAGACTAGTTTAAATTCAACATTGTAGATGAGTTTGTCATGTGATTCTTCCAAAGAAGAATTTGATATTGAAGAGGAGGAGGACCTTGCAATGATCCTAGCTATGCACATCAATAAAAAATAAAGCATGGTGGTTCGGTTATGGATCTGCAAACAATTTGGAGGGATATGATCGATGCCGACAACAAATTGATGGGGCACTATTTTGTGGATAATCCCGTGTACCCCGAGTCGTAGTTTCGGTGCCGGTTTAGGATGAGCACCGAGTTGTTCAGGCGCATTGCAGAGAAACTAGCAACACATGATCGGTTTTTTCAGCAAAGGAGGAATGCCGCCGGAGAGCTCAGGCATAGCACCTTTCAGAAGGTGACAACCGCTTTGCATATGTTGGCATACGGTATTCCGGCTGATCTAGTTGATGTCCACTTGGCCATGGGTGAGATTCAAGCCATCATGTGTGTCAAGCACTTCGCAGTCGGAATTGTGCAAGTATTTGGCCCGGAGTATTTGAGATCTCCCAATGCTGAAGACAATGCGAGGCTTTGGGAGATGAACAAAGCTCGCGGGTTCCCTGGTATGCTTGGCTCAATAGATTGCATGCATTAGAGTTGGAAGAACTGTCCTAAGGCATGGCATGGACAATTCCACGGCCAAAAAAAGGGTTCCACTATAATCCTTGAAGCGATTGTCGATCAAGAGACTTGGATTTGGCATGCTTTTTTTGGAATGCTTGGATCCTTGAATGACATCAACATTGTTAATCGGTCACCACTGATGAATAAGATTGCAAATGGTGAACTGTCACCGGTGCAGTTTGTAGAAATTGGCCATACATACAACTATGGCTATTATCTTGCGGATGACATCTACCCAAAATGGCAAACATTTGTGAAGGCGTTGAAAAAACAAAAAGGTAAGAAAAATCTTGATTTCCACAATGTTCAGGCGGCGGCTAGGAAAGATGTGGAGAGAGCTTTTGTGATTTTGCAAGCCCAATTTTCTACTGTGAGAGGACCGGCTAGATTTTGGGATCAAAAGATGCTTTGGTACATCATGCGCACTTGTGTGATCATGCACAATCTGATCATCGAGAATGAGCGTGGCTAAGATTTAGACTACCCTCAGTATGAGCTCTTGGGACATCCCGTGCGAGTGCGGTAGAGGGCTACCAGGGTGGCCTGTTTTGTTTTCTCCTATCATGCCATTCGACGTGCCGAAACGGATGATGATCATTAGAAGGATCTCATCGAGGAGTGGTGGGCATGGAATGGCCGAGAAAGGGCATCATGATTTGTACGTTTGATGTTGTATTGTTGAACTATTTGTTCTATTGCAAGATAAACTATTTGTTTGAGTTGTAATAATAAAATTGAACTATTTATTGTTGATTTATTTTGTTTGTGTTTGATATTCTTGGTTGTGTTTGGAGTGCATATGTTGTTTGTGCGAAAGTGTGTGCACAGTTTTTTTGCAGCTGCTGCTGGAGCAGCTCGCGCACGTTAAACTTTGCAACAGCTGCTGGAGCAAGCGCTCCTCGCCAGACAAAAACTCGCAATTAGCACGCTGCAAACGCTTTTTTAGCACGCCGCGCATGCTCTAAGAAGATTGAGCACTGGGAAGGGGAAAAACAGGAACAGAAACACTCGAAGAACCACAACATCAACAACAGGTGAAGGCACGGACACCAACGTCGCACGAGCCATGGCTAAAGTAGCCTGAGCCAACTCATTGGCACGAATTGTAGAAATAACTGACACAGGGTCACCAGCAGAAGGATCAAAACAAAAACTAGAATCTAGAGCCACCCCTGCTAAGTGTGCATCCGAATACTCAGGAAGGACAAGAAACTTAGGAGAAGAGACTGGTTTTTTTACCTGCAGAGATCGAATCTTTCTCCACCGCCCTTCGTTCTGCCCGCTCCACCACAGATTCACCAGGATTGCGTGCCCGGGCACTGTTACGAGCGATAGAGACACGTGTCTTGACGGTAATCGTATGGGAGGGAGGAGTAGCAGGGTGTCCACCCTCAGGCAGATACTCAGACGCGCCCAGCTCCGTGTCAAGAGCCCGGTACACACCAATAGAAGAAAGCTTAGTGCCAGTGGATGTCCTCGAGCGGCAGAGTGGGGGGAGGGGGGATTTCTTCACAGCATTCTTCTGCTTGGTGGCCATGATCTCAACGTCAGAGTCAAAAGTAGCATGATCGCGAGAATCTTCGATCCTAGAGAGGAAAGGGGATGGCGGGCGAATCGACACGTTCAAGCACACCGCAGAGGCCAAGGGGCTAACACCAGCACCTTTAGGATTCTCAGGCAGCGTGGTAGAGATAACCAGATCAACAGAATCCTTAGCCCCATAGCCCATGGGAGCCCTGTTTGGGTAGAGAGGCTGCAGTTTAGGACCCATGACGTCCCACTCCTACTTAGAGAAAGGTGTACCAGAAGCTTAACCGTCAGTGTTCCCACCATTGATATGGTCCTCCGGACCTGGGGGTGGAACAACGGGGGAGGAGTATGGACCGGACCCTTCCCTTCCACAGGAACATTGATCCGAAAAGCCACACATTCAGAGTGCACCTCGATGAACCCGCGAACACGATCCAGCGCAGAACACTAAATCCTGGTACAGACGGGTTCTCGTGTGCCGCGTTGTTCACAGTCATGGCGGATTTCGTGTATGTTCTTTTCTGCCTTCTAAAAAAACATGGCACAACATTGACAACTAGAGCGTAGCTTGGAGTAACTTTCTGAAGCAAGATAACAACTAGCTTGTGCTCTGTTAAGATGAACACTAACCATGTTCCTCTAAGGCCGTGCCTTACGCCTTTACCCTGAAGATTGTATGCCCTACTCATGGAGGAGTATTCGTCAACTGAAGATTTCATCTATATCGTGCAATTTTTGGTGGCCAGGCTATCTCTGAGTCTTGGTTTCTTCTGAAGAGGATAAATTTTGTCCAGGCTGGGCACGTAGATTCTGTTTAGCCATAACGTAGAGCAGATGATACTTGACACAAAGATCGAGACCAAGCGCCCCGGATTTGAATCAACCGTTCGCCGGGACGGTAAGCGTGGAATCGTTTCATGTGGCGGGGGACTCTGGGAGCTAGCCGAGCCATCTATCGAGCGGCAGTTGACTTCCGGGACTAAAAGCCATGCGTGGTTCCGACGACACTCGTTTAGTCAGATCGTCCCGGGCTATAAAAGAATGCGTTCCACGCCTTGCACCACCACACCATCACGAGCACTCGCAACAGCTTCACTCAACCAGCAGTGAAAGATCACCCAGAGACCGACTAGCAGTGATCGATGGCGTCCGTCCGGCGCCCGTGCGCGGTGGTGCTGCTCGCCTGCGCCGCCGCATTCCTCGTCACGGTCGGCGCCCAGCCGATGGACAACCCCATCCTTTCGGACCCCAACGTGGTACCCGTCTACATGAGCCCCGGCGCGCAGCCCACCGTGGTGAGCTGCTACAACCAGAGCAGCCCGTCGCAGGCCCCAGAGTGCATGATCCCGGTGCGCCGGTGCCCCGCCGGCTGCCGCGACCTCTGCTACGTGCACTGCCCCAGCTGCAAGCTCGTCTGCAGTAAGAACACCACACACATACACGTCCATGTTTTTTGCATTCATTTCGCAGTTAGAAAGTTACTGATTGCTCGGCTCGATCGTGTGCTTGATGCATCATTGGAACCCAACAGTGTGTGAACTGGCCGGCACGGAGTGCTACGACCCGCGCTTCGTGGGCGGCGACGGCAACAAGTTCCTCTTCCACGGCCGCAGGGACGCCGACTTCTGCCTGCTCTCCGACGCCAACCTGCACATCAACGCGCACTTCATCGGCAAGCGCAACGTGAAGGCGGCGCGGGACTTCACATGGGTGCAGGCGCTCGGCATCCGCTTCGGCGGCCACCGCCTCTACCTCGGCGTCAAGAGGACGGTCACCTGGGACAACGCCGTCGACCGCCTCGCCATCACCTTCGACGGCATGCCTGTCGAGCTGGACGCGGCGCCGGCCGCCAGCTGGAGCCCGGCCTCCGCGCCCGCGCTGTCCGTCTTACGCATCGGCGCGGCCAACGGCGTGGTGGTGCGCCTCGACGGCCAGTTCCGCATCGTCGCCAACGCGGTGCCGGTGACCGAGGAGGACTCGAGGATCCACGACTACGGCCTCACCGCCGACGACAGCCTCGCGCACCTCAACGTCGCGTTCAAGTTCCACTCCATCAGCGCCGACGTGCACGGCGTGCTCGGCCAGACCTACCGCTCCGACTACGTCAGCGCCGGGGTTGACATGGGCGCCAAGATACCCGTGATGGGGGGTGCCGCAAAGTACCAGGTCTCGGACATCTTCGGCACGGACTGCGAGGTGGCGCGCTTCGCCGGAGAGGACGTCGTCCGCGTCGGGGCGGTGGACATGATCGACGAGCCGGCCGACACCATGTGCGGCAGCGGCAAGGGCAGCGCCGGGCTGGTCTGCAAGAAGTGAAGTGGTACCGCGAGCTGATTTTGCCTCATTACCCTCGTAAGTGTGCCCATACACGTCTACGTGCTCGCTGCTGCTACACTAGTAGCTCCGGATTTGGTTTCAGAATAAATCACCGGGTGGTGATGTCGTGTCTTTGTGTGTTAGTCAATCGATCGTTGTGTAGGGCAACGTTGGAAATCCAGGCGTTGCTCGGTGTGTGCAGGCTAGGATAGGATCGGCAGGGCTTGGTCCGAAGACCAAACCAGATGCATGTCGAGCCAATCTTGGCTACTTTTTTTCCTCAATGTACTTTCGAATATAATGATTGAACAATCAAGTTTGTTTTTCATGTTTCTAGACGGTGGTTTTTTTTTTTGAAACAGAGGCAAAAGACTTGCCTCATTCATTAATAAAGGAGGAGAGTTTTAGAGTACATAAAAGTGGCTCCACAACATGGCCCGTCCGTCAACAAAATGAAAAACAGAAACTACTCTCGCGGCATGATAATGCTCAGGTGCGTGGCTCCTGCCGTGACCCAAAGTTTGGCTTCATCTTGTATTAGTTTTAGCATGTAGAAAGGCGGCGTTGATTTCTTCCTAAAAACTCTAGCGTTTCTCTCGTTCCAAATGGCCCAACCAACAAGCATAGTAAGGGAAGCCATGGCCTTCCGATTCGCCGTATTGGGTTTCGACATGTTTGTCCACCAATGCTTGATATTGCGCTCCGCCTGCCATTGATGGATCTCGAGAGCCCCTAGGCCAAGCCACTCCTTTACCAATCTCCACACGCGCAAGGTGAACCTGCACCGAAAGAAGAGGTGCGCGGACGTCTCGTTTGCCCTTCTGCAGAGGGTGCACAGTCCGCAATTCTCCCAACCTCGCTTCTCCAATCTATCCGCCGTCCATATTCTGTTTTGAATCGCTAGCCAGGAGAAGAACTTGACCTTGGGGGTGCCCAAACCTTCCAAATAGTCTTGTTCATGGTTGTCGTCATGGAGCCCAAGAACTGGACCCTGTAAGCAGAGGCCGCCGAATACTCACCGTTCGCCTCAAATTTCCAGGATATGTCATCATCAATCTCTGGTGAAAGCTCGAATTGTTCCAGGTGGATCCAAAGGTCCACGAACTCGACGATGTGGTTGGTCGTTAAGTTGATGGAAGGGTTGATCTGGCGCACCCAAGCATTGTCTCGCAGTGCATCCCTCAGCACCCACTTCTTCCGCTTGGAGGCTGCGAAGATTAGGGGGGCGATATCTTTTGGTTTTTTCCCTCTCAACCATGGTGCCTCCCAGAAGGGCGTCTTCCCTCCATTTCCCACGGTGATGACGGTGGATGCGTAGAAGAGGTCCATATCCACCGTGAGCACGGGTTTCCTAATCCCACCCACAATCTAGTCGGGTCCTTCCACTCTATCCATGGCCATCTCAATCTTAGAGCTCTTGCAAATTTCCCCAAGTGTAGGACTCCAAGCCCACCGAGATGCGTAGGGCGGCAGACAGTGTCCCAGTTGACCTTGCATTTTGCACCTGAAGTTTGACTCTGAGCTGACCAGAGGAAAGCACGCTCAATTCTATTGACATTGTGTAGCACGCCGGCGGGGACGTTCAGGGATGTGATGTGGTAGACGACTTGAGAAGTGAGGACCGATTTGACCAAGGCCGCCCGGCCAATTGTGGTGATGTTTCTCCCTTGCCAAGGAGGGAGCTTCGCAGCCACCTTGTCCTCTAGGTGTTGGAAGTCCACCCTTTTCAGCTGCCAAATGGATAATGGGAGGCCCAGATACTTCAATGGGAAAGAAGTTCGCGATGCTGGCAGGCTGTGGAGTATGTCGTCAAGATTTAGGTTGCCACAGCGAATTGCGACGACAGAGCTCTTCTGAAAGTTGGTGGATAGACCGGTGACCCCTCCAAATGCATCAAGGATGGCCGCAAGGTTGGCCACATCTTCCCGTGAAGGGGAGATGAAGATTGCCGCGTCGTCGGCATACAGGGAGGTACGGACAGTAGATCCACGGCCTCGAATTTTCTGGAGCAGGTTGTGACTTGTGGCAATGTCGAGGAGCTGCTGTAAGGGGTCGATCGCGAGGACAAAGAGAAGGGGGAAAGGGGGTCCCCTTGTCTGAGCCCTTGTCGATGGTAGATGGCTGGCCCGGCAATACCGTCGAGGAGGACGCGAGAAGAGGACGTGCATAAGAGGGCCGCCACCCAATCCCGAAAGCGGACTGGAAATCCCAACCGGCGGAGTAGGTCAAGGATGTACTCCCAACGCACCGAGTCAAAGGCCTTCCGGATATCCAACTTGAAGAGCAAGGATGGAGTTCTGTTTCTGTGGAGACGTCGCGCAAGGTTTCTCACATACATGAAGTTGTCGTGGATGCTCCGTTTCTTGATGAAAGCACTCTGCGTAGTGGAGACAAGGTTGTTCATGAAAGGGCCCAGGCGGGATGCCAACACCTTGGCGATGATTTTAGCAATAGCATGGATGAGGCTAATGGGGCGGAAGTCCCCGATTTCTTCCGCCCCATCCTTCTTTGGTATGAGCACAATGTTGGCCGAGTTGAGCCAGTGAAGGTTTGTCGTTTGGAGGCTACTAAATTGGTGGATGACTCTCATTACATCAACTTTGATAATCTGCCAACATTTCTTGAAGAAGCTTCCCGTGAAACCATCCGGTCCCGGGGCCTTGTCACCTGGCATAAGATCAATGGCCGCTTTGACCTCGTCTTCGGTGATGTTGTCGTCAATGCCAGTGAGGTCAACCATCCTAAGGTTCAGGTTCTCCCAGTTTAGGTCCATCGGTCTGGGTTGTCCCCCTCCCAGACTGCTCGCAAAGTGGTCATGGATAATTTCCTCTTTTTCCTGGTGGTCTGTGGTCCATCCAGAATTCTTCTTGAGCCTGTGGATGTGATTCTTCCTTCGCCTTGAGTTTACCCTTAGGTGAAAAAATTTGGTATTGGCGTCCCCCTCCTTGATGTTAGCAATGCGTGCACATTGCTTTTTGCGCGCCCTCTCAACCGCCGCTAGGCTGACGACACGACGCTTGAGTCGAGCCCGAAGATCCCTCTCTCCCACCGAAAGGACGCGTGTCTCTTGGGCAATGTCAAGACGAAGGATGACGAGGAGAGCCGCATGAAGATGCAACTTTGCCTTGGAGAAAAGCCTGTTACTCCACTTAGCCAAATGCCTCCCCGTTTGCTTGAGCTTATGGAAAAGCCATTGGCATGGCTCTGTGTGGGCACACGGCTCTTCCCAAGCCTGGGAGACGATGTCAAAGAAGCCTGGGATACAGGACCAAAAATTCTCGAATCTGAAGCATCTTGGTCGCTTCGGTCCCCTGTCGTCAGCAAGGAGAAGGGGGCAATGGTCCGAGAGCGAAGAAGAAATGGCGTGAAGCACATGAGAATCGAAATGCATGTCCCAGTCGGCATTGCAGAACACCGAGTCCAGCTTGCACAAAGTAGGGTTCTGACGCTCGTTACTCCAGGTGAAGCGTCTGTTCTGGAGGTGGATCTCTTTTAGTTCACAAGAGTCTAGCGTAGCACGGAAGCGGTTGAGGCGGCTGCGATTGATGTTCCTATTATTTTTATCTCGAGCTCGGTAAATCTGGTTGAAGTCGCCCATGACAATCCATTTAGTGCCATTGATGGGTTTTTGAGCGATCAATTCACTGAAGAAGTCATCCTTTCTGTTGGAGGCCGTTGGACCATAGACACTAGTGATCTTGAAAGGGGTATCGGAATGAATGACGTTGACCATTGCGGAAAGGCAGAACTCAGTGATGTGGACATCGGAAATGCGAACGACACTGTCATCCCACATCATGAGGAGGCCTCCTCTGGATCCAGTGGCTGGACGTTGAGCATAGCTCCGTAGTCTATTACCGCCAAGATAGGAGGCGACGTACTGATCTATGTTTTCCATCTTGGTCTCCTGAAGGCAGACAATGTGGCATGAGGTGGAGGCGATCGTCTCATGCATAGTCGCACGTCTGTCCGGGTCATTTAGTCCTCTCACATTCCAGCACAAAAAATTAACCTTTGGAATTATCATCAGGAAACTAGAGTGCTCAAGGCATTGCAAAACAATACCCATCCGGATTGCAGCAAATGAGCATGTCGAACCAGCTCATTGTCCATCCGCAACAGCCTGCAGAAGGGAGCGGCAGAGGGCTGGGCAGCCGAGGGCGCATCTGCAGCCTCATGGTACTTCAGGTGTGGGTGATTGCTGAATGTGCAAGAGACTGGACGAGACACGGTTGACATAAACTTCATTAAGCAACGGAGACGACAAACAATAACAGGGATACAGCAGGGAACCAAGGGGCTACACTCATGACTTGAACGGCAGGAACACAACCAACTAACATTACTACTAGTGGACACAATAGGTTTTGCTAACATTGGAAACTTGTGGTAGCTCGAACTGCTGACTTTGCGAGGCAGTTAGACCTCTCCTGTTGCTTCATCAGCAACAGCCGCATGGTCCATGGCAGCCTGGCCGCCGCGGCTGATCAGAGCATCTTCAATCGCTGTGGTATCCTCGTCATCGAGCTTGAACAACGAACAGAGCGCCGACAAAACCGAGGGCGATAGCTCGTGTTGGAAGCGGCGACTCAGCTCCTCCAGAGCGTCCTTGGTGACATCCTTACCATCCTGCACAATGCCGAGGCTCCGGCAGACCAGCTTCTCAGCCTCTCTTGTGACCGGAACAGCAGCACGACGCTCCTTGGCATGAGCAGTGGTTCGACGCAGGGAGAACCCTGGGTTGGTGTCGATGGCCACACCAGCCAAAGTCTTCCTCCTGTTGGCTAGGATCCTGGGCGGGGCACGGGGCTGCCCAGCCAAGAGCGGTGCCTCTGGCTGCACAAAGAGGGGCGCCAGGCTGTCGTTGGAGTGGGCTGTCGGTGATGGAGATGGAGAGCGGCGAGCGGGCTGGCCGGAGGCGAGGGGAGGCGTGACCTGAGCTGGAGACTGCTCAAAGCCAGGTGGACGTGGTGGAGTGGCCGTGGCCGCCACCATGGCGGGCGTCAGAGGCGCCTGGATGCGCAAGACGAAGCCGGAGGTCGGGGTGGGCGCGTCCACCGGTGACGGCGGGGTCGGCAGGACAGACGTTGGGGAGACGGAGCGTGCCGCGTCGAGGGGATGCGTGCAGCGGGACGAGCCGCCGCGAGGGCTGCGCACAGGGCTGGCCGAAGAGCGAACCCCAGCGCCCCGGCGACGATGGCCGTCGCACCCCTCCCAACCTTCATTGCCGCCACGGCCTTGGTCGCCGCCGCGGTCGCGAGCCTGGTCACGGGAGGCACGAGACCGGCTGCGGCCGAACCACCTCGAGCCCCTGTTGTCGCGGTCCTGGTCGCGTCCACGCTGCGCGGCATCATCATCTTCTTCATCACGACGCCGATCATGCCCGGAATCGTCGCGAGGCACCTCACGGCGCTCCGTCGGCACACGGTCGCCGTCAACGATGCCATGGACCCAGGTGAACTCGTTGATGTCCGCGTTTGCCCTTGAGTCATCGTCGCGCACGTTGGAGAAGTCTTCGTGGAGACCCAAGTGGACGATGACGCGGTAGCGAAGCCGGCGCCGCCCCCGAGCTGGCACACACTGCGGGCCACGCCTCGCCGGCAGCGTGAGGTGCATGACGCGCGGGATGGCGCTCGGGTTTGTCGCCCAAGCCCAGATGCCCAGGGTCCTGGCGTCCTCTTGGCGCGTGGAGCGGGGCAGGACATAGTCCAGCTCGCAGTCGACGCCGATGACACGGCTGATCGTGTTGGCGTTCCAGGCGTGCAGTGGTACTCCCTCCAGGCTCAGCTGCACATGGTGCTTCATGTCTTCATGCTCGGCATGGGCCTCCATGATCCAGGGCTTGGGGTGGAGCTCGAGGCGGTCGCGCTGGAAGTTCCCGCGGTTGACGACGTCGTCGCGGTGGTGAGGATGAGTGAACGTTGCGAGGTAGTCCTCCGGGAAGTGCCTGATGACGGTGAGCATGGACAGAGGGATGTTGAACTCCTTTTGCAGAGCGTCGGCGACGGACAAACACGAAGCCGGGCGGCGATCTCCTCCCAAGGAGATGAGGACGCAGTTGGTGGTGAGGGCGTCGGCTTGCACGTCCATCTCCGGCGTGGCTGGCGCCACCACGCGCCCCATGGCCGGCCTGGAGTGTGGGTCACCCAGCCTAGGCATGACGAGGGCGTCGCGGAAAGACCGAACAAGGGGCGCCGGAGCAGTCGGTGATGAAGGGAGGCCGCGGTGGCCGGATGCCGGCGGAGCGGCCGGACGAGGAGCTGGAGTGGTCGCCCGAGCTTGCTGCTGAGTTGGCCGCTCCCTGCTAGGACAACCTTTTGCACGGTGGCCAGACCTGAAACAACTGTTGCACCTCACCTCTTCCTTGCAATCTTTGGCTCTGTGCAGAGGGGAGAAACAATGAAAACACTTGCCCACTAAATGGAGGGGGATTTGAAGACGCCTGCGAGGAGCTGGAGGGGGAGGGGGCAGAGGAGGCTGTCGCTGAGGACGGGAACCGGGCGGCAGCCCGACGCGCGTCCAGCCAGGCTCCAGGGGCGCATCCCGTACGCCACCATCAAGACGCCGCGCGCGGGCGGCGTTGGCAGCGGAAGACCCGGCCTGGAGGGACATCGGCGTCCCATCGCCGCCCGAGCAGAGGCGCGCATTGATGGCAGCAGCTTCATTAATGCTTAGCAGAGCCGCGTCGGACGCGACGATGGCGGAGGCGACGCGCACGCCCCCGCCTTGAAGGGTAGGCGGCGTCTCCAGGACCTCGCCAGCAAGCCCAGCAGCGCGGATCCGCTCACGCGAGGCCGGGGAGGGCGGATCTGAGCTGGTCGACCGATCTAGATCGGCCACAGGCGACGCAGTAGCAGACAGGGGAAGGACGACCGGGACGAAATTTTCCGGCAGGCGGGAGGGCGGCGGTGGCAGCTGGAACGGGCGCAGAGAAAGGGAGCTGATGGTGGCCGGCGAGCTCGGAATTGCACGCGCCGGGAGGGGCTGGTGGGTTGACGGCCGCGGGGGAGGAGGGGGGGTGTCGCTCTCGCGCTCGCTCATTTTAAACGTCTTGTTGGTGGTTTGTTTTTCATGTTACATGTATGAGATACAGTATTCCATTGAGCTACATCGGAAAGTTTGGACATGGATCACGATTCCTTACCGTGCCTTGAAACAAACGCCATGTAGCTGCCAACGTCTCGCGCCTTTTAGCTTCCATTGCCGATCACAGTTAGCTCCGCGTGATCATATTCCTTGCGTTGCCTTGCTCCAAGCGGAGCACAGCGCGGCAGAGCTACAGACAGAGGCAGTGCAATATAAACAACGTCGTCTTGCGGATGTCCAGGAGCAGCGATGGTGGGCGGGCAGCTGGAGGAGGGCCAGCAACCGCAGCTTGTTCGGGTTCGGCGTCAGCGCCCAGGCCAACACGAGCCACCGACGCAAGCAACGCGCGAGATAAGAAGAAAGCGGCGTGGCCGCCGCCTTCGCAGCCTCGTCTTGCTGCTCGGTCTCCTCGCCTTCCTCCTCTACCTGCGGAGGCACCGCCGTAGGCGGCGCCGAGGGAGTCGCGCCGGCGGGCGGGTCCTCGCCATCGTCGCGGAGTAGGGCCAAGCGCCAAGGCTCCGTCGCGCGTCAAGGACGATAAGCTGCCTGTTAGACTGTATAGTCTCTGTAGTTGTATACGAACATATACGTATGATGTAACTTGTACCCGTTTGTTATATATATGTGAGATAGGCCACCCCTAGAGGGTTGAGCCGGTTCCCCCAACTCTATTGTCTTACATGGTATCACGCTAGGTCAACACGCTTCCGCCCAAACCCTAAACCCCGCCGCCGTCTGTCTGTGCGCCGCCGCCGCCGTCCCTGAGATCGCGCCGCCGCTGCCCCAGCTATGTCGGGCTCCGCCGCCTCCGGCTCCACCATGGCTAGCTTCTTGCCGGCCTCTCTCGCGGCCCTCCTGTCCCGACCCATCGACGCCGCTGCGGTCTCCACCGCCCCGATCGAGACGAGGAGCCTCGGGTCCTTTTTCTCCTCGTCTTCGGGGCTCCCGATCGTGCCGTCTACCGCGGGCGCTCCCTCGTCCGAGACTCGCAGCGACGCGCCGCTCGCCCCGAGTGGGGGCCAGCCGCCGATCGCCCCGTCTCCCTCGCCCGCTTCCCGCAGCGACGCCCCGCTCGCCCCGTCTGGGGGCCAGCCACCGATCGCCTCGACTGGTGGGGGCTCGGCCCTCACCCTGGTGGCGCCCCCGTCGGCCATGATGGCGGGGTTTGCTGCTGCGGGCTCGGCCTCTTCGTCATCTGTTCCTGCGGTCGCGAAGGTGGCTGCAACCGCGGCCTCTGCCTCTACGGTGTATCCGCCTCCGGCAGTCTACTCCGCGGGCTCCTCGCCGCCGCCGCCGTTTCACTTTGGGAACCTCATCACCATCAAGCTGTCCGCAGACAACTACATCTTCTGGCGTGCGCAGGTTCTTCCGCTTCTCGGGAGTCATTATCTCCTGGGCTACGTCGACGGTTCTCTCCCCTGTCCCCCTGCGCTGGTGGATAGCATGCATGGCCCGGTCTACAATCCGGCGCACCGTGTTTGGACAGGGCAGGACCAGGCGAACCTCTCCTCCATCCAGGGGTCGCTCACTCCGGCGGTTGCCGGACTTGTTGTCTTCGCCAAGACTTCTCATGAGGCATGGACCATCCTCGAGCGCTCGTTTGCAGCGCAGTCGCAGGCCCGTGTCTCCGCGCTTCGTCGCCAGCTTGGTGAGTGTCAAAAGCTGGATTCTACGGCCACCGAGTTCTACAACAAGGTCAAGGGCCTTGCCGACATGTTGGCCTCCATCGGCCAGCCCCTCACCGATTCCGAGTTTAACTCGTTCATTGTCAATGGTCTCGATGAGGAGTACGACGCCTTGGTCGAGATCATGAACGAGCGGGGCAACTCGAACCCCATGATGGCGCATGAGGTCTTTTCCCGCCTCCTTCTCACGGAACAGCGGGTCGAGTCGCGCCGCTCCAGGGCCAGTGGGGGCTCCCTCTCGGCCAACGCCGCCACCAAGGGTGGCCGCCCTTCTTCCTCATCCAGGGCCTCTTCGGGGCTGCCATCGCCGCCTGCATCGGCCCCCCCTCCTACCGCGACATTACCGGGGGTTGGTGGCAAGCGCGTATGTCAGCTGTGTGGCATTGAGGGGCACTGGTCCTCTAAGTGCCACAAGCGCTTTCAGAAGAGCTTTCTGGGTCTTGGCAATGATGGCAAGGACACGCGCAATTTTGCGCGTCAGGTGGCCATGGCGGATCGCCCAGTGTCCACTAAGCAGCAGGGGCATACTCAGTCCTACTCTGTTGATCCTCACTGGTACATGGACTCTGGGGCCACGGAGCATCTGACGAGTGAGATGGGCAAGCTCCATACTCGCGAACCCTACCACGGCTCCGACAAAATCCACACTGCCAATGGAGCAGGTATGCATATATCTCATATTGGTCAAGCATCTCTTCTCACTAGGCATGCAAATAGGAGTCTTCAACTTCGCAATGTGCTTAGAGTTCCCTCTGTGACACGTAATCTTCTTTCTGTTCCTAAACTTACACGTGATAATAATGTGCTTTGTGAATTTCATCCTTTTGATCTTTTTATTAAGGATCGGGGCACGAGGGACATTCTTCTTAGCAGGCGGTTGTGCCAGGGACTCTATCGTCTGGAGCATCCTGCAGTCGCTCGCGTGTTCAGTGGAGTTCGGGTATCTCCGTCACAGTGGCATGCTCGTCTTGGTCACCCGGCCACACCTATCGTTCGTCATGTTTTGCGTCGTCATGAGCTTCCTAGTGTGTCCAGTAATAAAGATGTAGCAGTGTGTGATGCTTGTCAGCAGGGGAAGAGTCATCAACTTCCTTTTTCGGAGTCTAGTCGCGAGGTGAAACATCCTTTAGAACTTGTGTTTTCAGATGTATGGGGTCCTGCTCAGACTTCTATCAGCGGTCATAATTATTATATCAGTTTCGTTGATGCTTATAGTCGTTTTACCTGGCTTTATCTTATTAAACGCAAATCTGATGTGTTTGATATTGTTGTTCAGTTTCAAAAACATGTTGAACGTCTTCTCAAGCACAAAATTGTTCATGTTCAGTCCGATTGGGGGGGCGAATATCGCAACCTCGACTCCTTCTTTCAGTCGCTTGGGATAGCTCATCGTTTAGCATGTGCACATACACATCAACAGAATGGTTCTGTCGAACGTAAGCATCGTCACATTGTTGAAACTGGTCTTACTCTTTTGGCCCATGCATCAGTTCCGTTTCGATTCTGGAGTGATGCTCTCACCACTGCATGTTTTCTCATAAACCGTACTCCCACTCGTGTCTTGAATATGAAGACTCCCGTTGAGGTTCTCCTTAATGAACAACCTGATTATACCTTTTTTAAGGTCTTTGGGTGCGCTTGCTGGCCACATCTCCGCCCGTACAACAAGCGCAAGCTTGAGTTTCGCTCCAAAAAGTGTGTTTTTCTGGGCTATAGCTCTCTTCATAAAGGGTACAAATGTCTTCATGTTCCCACCAATCGTGTCTACATATCCCGGGATGTCGTGTTTGATGAGCATGTTTTTCCATTTGCCAAGCTTCCTGTGTCCACTGTTGAACCACCCTCCTTGCATTCATCCTCTGTTGCTGCTGACCAATTTGATGATATTGCATACTCTCCTATATTGTTGCCTAACCATGGTGCAGGCACTGGACGTGGGGCGCGCTTGGAAATTCTGGAGGCGCCAGTGGCTCACGACGATCATGGTGAGTTGCATGGCCTCGGCCCCCGTGCCCATGCACGTCCGGTCGATCTTCCCGCGACGCATGCTTCTACGCCCATGGACTCTGGGCCGGCCTCGCCGCTTCGGCCTGTCGCGACTACCGCACCAGAGGAGTCTGGGCCGGTCTCGCCTAGGCTGGTTTCCTCGCCATGCAGACCGGTGGCCCCGTCGGCCTCGACACACCCGGCTCCTGAGCCGGCCTCGGTGCCATGCAGCCCGGTGGCCCCGTCGGCCTCGGCGCCCCTGGCCTCGCTGCGTTGCTCGCCGCCCTCGGTGCCTCTGGCTTCTGAGCCGGCCTCGCCACCTTGCTCGGTCACGCCGGCCTCGTCGCTTCCTCGGCCTTCCTCGCCGGTTACGCCTGGGCCAAGCTCACCGGTCTCCGGTGTGCCCTCACCGGCGCTCTCCGAGGTCTCTCCGTCGTCAGCCGAGCTGTCCTCGCCATCGTCGCCATCATCACCAGAGTCCTCTCCGGCTCCTGTACCTACTGTGCTCCCTCAGCGACCACATACACGGAGTCGCAGTGGCATCGTTCAGCCTAAACAGCGACATGATGGGACTGTTGCTTGGTTGGCTGCCTGTATGGCTGCTGCTCGTGCGGATCCTTCCTCTGAACCGCGCACGTATCAGGCTGCTTTGAGTCTACCTCATTGGCGAGAGGCTATGGAGCAGGAGTATCATGCTCTCCTTCGTAACAAGACATGGACTCTTGTTCCGCCACCACCCCGTGTTAATGTCATTGACTCCAAATGGGTTTTCAAAGTGAAGAAGCATTCAGATGGTTCTATTGAGCGCTACAAGGCGCGGCTGGTTGCTCGAGGTTTTCGGCAGCGTTATGGTCTTGATTATGAAGACACCTTCAGTCCAGTGGTTAAACCTACTACTATCAGGCTTCTTCTCTCTCTTGCAGTTACTCGGGGTTGGTCTCTTCGTCAGCTGGATGTGCAGAATGCTTTTCTCCATGGTGTTCTCGAAGAGGAGGTATATATGCGGCAGCCTCCAGGGTTCTCTGATCCCGATCGTCCTGATTATCTATGTCGGCTTACTAAAGCACTCTATGGTCTGAAGCAAGCTCCTCGTGCTTGGCATGCTCGTCTTGCGACGGCCCTTCGTGCTCATGGTTTTGCATCCTCAGCTGCTGACTCCTCGTTGTTTCTTCTTCAGAGGCCTGCAGTTACCATGTATCTGCTTGTTTATGTGGATGATATTATCCTTGTCAGTTCCTCTCAGTCGGCTGCTGATGCTCTTGTTCGGTCTCTTGGTGCTGATTTTGCGGTCAAAGATCTTGGGCGGCTTCACTACTTTCTTGGAGTTGAGGTTGCTTCTGTGTCCAGTGGTCTGATTATGACGCAAAAGAAGTACTCCTTGGATTTGTTACAGCGAGCTGGGATGCTTAAGTGCAAACCGACTACTACACCTATGTCTGCTACTGACAGGATTACTGCTGTTGCTGGTGATCTCCTGTCTTCTGCTGATGCGACACAGTACAGGAGTATTGTTGGTGGTTTGCAGTACCTGACTATCACACGTCCTGACATCTCTTTTGCAGTTAACAGAGTATGTCAGTATCTTCAGGCACCTCGTGATACTCATTGGTCTGCAGTGAAGCGCATCTTGCGCTACATTCGTTTCACGTTGTCCTATGGTTTGCACATTCGACCGAATCCCTCTGGGGTCATCTCGGCGTATTCTGATGCGGATTGGGCTGGCAGTCCAGATGACAGGCGATCCACGGGGGGCTATGCTGTGTTCTTTGGTTCTACTTTGATCGCCTGGAGTGCTCGGAAACAGGCTACTGTTTCACGTAGCAGTACTGAAGCTGAGTATAAGGCTGTGGCTAATGCAACTGCAGAAATTATCTGGATACAGTCTTTGCTTCAGGAGTTGGGAATATCTCAGTCACAGTCCCCTATTCTTTGGTGTGATAACATCGGTGCTACATACCTATCTGCTAATCCGGTATTCCATGCCCGAACGAAACACATTGAAGTGGACTATCATTTTATACGGGAACGGGTATCTCAGAAGCAACTACAGATCAAGTTTATCTCTTCCAAGGATCAACTTGCGGACATCTTCACCAAGCCATTACCTCTTCCACAGTTTGAGACTTGTAGGCGCAATCTTACCCTTCTAGATTCTTTAGGAAGTGGCTAAGATTGAGGGAGGGTGTTAGACTGTATAGTCTCTGTAGTTGTATACATACATATACGTATGATGTAACTTGTACCCGTTTGTTATATATATGTGAGATAGGCCACCCCTAGAGGGTTGAGTCGGTTCCCCCAACTCTATTGTCTTACACTGCCGCACAAGGATTGGATCGTCTGGCATCCTTTTTCCTCCAACACTGCTCTACGCTCTACGGTGCAATGCACACGGCGTTTCTGCCGGTGGAGCTTTGTTCAATGAGACGCGTATTTTTATGGGTTTAAATTTCTCTCATGTTGCAGTTTCTTTTTCTCTCAGAAATGTACTCTCTTCATTCCTAAATATAAGTATTTATAGAGATTTCATTATGGACCATCCATGGGAATTGATCGGTTCGTATAAATTTTCAGTTTATCTCATCGTGTGCCTTTTTCCTCCAACATTGCTCTACGCTCTAAGGTTTTTTTTTCCTCCAAATTTTTTCTTTTTTTTCTTTTTTGGTGGAGCTTTGTTCAAGGTGACCCGTATTTTTATGGGTTCAAATTTCTCTCGTGTCGCAGTTTCTTTCTGCTCTCACACATGTACTGCATCCGTTTCACAAAGTAGTGTGCTCGCTTTCCGAGATTAAAGTTTGACTGTAAATTTAACAAATGAGACCGACTGCGGCAGGAACAAAATTTATATCACTGAATTCAAACGAATTCAGTGATATAAATTTTGTTCCTGCCACAGTCGGTCTCGTTTGTTAAATTTAGGGTCAAACTTGAATCGCGGTAAGCACGGGCGCACTACATTGTGAAACAGGGGGAGTAATAAGTTGGCACATGCCATGTCGGCAGGGGCGAGTTGTATGCTGTGTACGACTACCGGATTTCGGAGAAATACCTTGTGTGCTATCAAACATCACAATGTAACTGGGTGATTATAAAGATGCTCTACAGGTATCTCCGAAGGTGTTAGTTGAGTTGGCATAGATCGGGATTAGGATTTTTCACTCCGAGTATCGGAGAGGTATCTCTGGGCCCTCTCGGTAATGCACATCATAAGAAGCCTTGCCAGCAAAGTGACTAATGAGTTAGTTGCAGGGTGATGTATTAAGAAACGAGTAAAGAGACTTGCCGGTAACGAGATTGAACTAGGTATGAAGATACCGACGATTGAATCTCGGGAAGTAGCATACCGATGGACAAAGGGAATTGTGTATGTTGTCATAAAGATTCGACCAATAAAGATCTTCGTAGAATATGTAGGAGCCAATATAAGCATCCATATTCCGCTATCGATTATTGACCGGAGAGGTGTCTCAGTTATGTCTACATAGTTCTCGAACCCATAGGGTCCGCACGCTTAACGTTCGATGACGATATTGTATTATATGAGTTATGTGATTTTGTGACCGAATGTTGTTCGGAGAACCGGATGAGATCACGGACATGACGAGGAGGCTCGAAATGGTCGAGAGGTAAAGATTGATATATAGGACGATGATATTCGGACACCGAAAGTGTTCCGGAGGGTACCGGGTACATATAGGGTCACCGAAAGGGGTTCCGGGCACCCCCGGCAAAGATATGGGCCAAGGGAGGGACAGACTAGCCCACAAGGGGCTGGTGCACCCCTCCACCATGCCGGCCAGCCCTAGGGAAAGGAAAGGGGGGAGGGCAAGTCCCTCCTTCCTTCCCCTCCTCAAGGGAGAAAGGAAAAGGGGGGGGGGGGGGGCGCCACCTCCCCCTTCCTTCCCCTGGCGCCTATGCAAGGAGGGAGGGGGCGAACCAGGGCAAGAGCCCAAGTAGGATTCAACCCCACTTGGGGTGCCCCTTGGCCTCTCCCTCTCCCTCCCACCTATATATATGAGGAGGGGGCGCCTCACAAGCACACAACATCAATTGGTAGCCATGTGCGGCGCCTCCCTCTACAGTTTACACCCCGGTCATATTCTCGCGGTGCTTAGGCAAAGCCCTGCGCAGATCACTTCACCATCACCATCACCATGCCGTCGTGTTGGCGGAATTCATCTACTTCCTCGACACCTTGTTGGATCAAGAAGGTGAGGGACGTCATCGCGCTGAACATGTGTAGAACTCGGAGGTGCCGTACGTTCGGTAATTGATCGGTTGGAGCTAGAAGAAATTTGACTACATCAACTGCGTTGTCAAGCGCTTCCGCTTTCGGTCTACGAGGGTACGTAGACACACTCTCCCCCTCGTTGCTATGCATCTTCTAGATAGATCTTGCGTGAGCGTAGATTTTTTTTTGAAATTGCATGCTACATTTCCCAACACCCACAAGCCCGTCGACCCTTGCGACAATTTCCAGATCCATTTACACATGAGGGCGATATTGAGGAGTCTGGTGTTGGTGATCCCAAGGCCTCCCAAGGCCTTAGGCCGACAAAAGGCCGCCCATTTGACCATGTGATATTTACGTTTCGGCCTGTTCCTTCTCAAAAGAAACGAGATCGCGATGTGTCCATTTTGGCATGGACCCCTTCGGCTAGAAGGAAGAGGCCCATGGCAAACATGGGTAGAGAGGGATAGGCTCGAGTTTGTGAGCACCAGCCGCGCTGCAGATGATAGGAATATGTCACGCCATGGACACCCCGTCCCCCTACCTTGGCACATAATGGTTCCCACTCGTCTATCGTAAGCCGTTTGGTAGCTAAGGGTAGCCAGGTTCTTCAACAAAAACACCTTCAAGGTTTGGATTTACAATATCTCCTTAGTGCCCCCCCCTCCCCAGCTAGGGTCTCCCCCTAGCACCCTCCCATTGCTGGCTTGCCACCAGTGACGGCCTCACCACTCTGGTCACGTCAGCCACCAGCCATCAGAAAACAATATCTCTTTGCGCAAGTGTAAAAATGCGCTCGGAAGAATGTGAAGACGGCATTAAGAGTGCTCCAAACTCGTTGGGATATTTGGTTGCGGAGCTGCAATGATGTTAGAACCCAAGACATTTTGGCAATCCATGACATGTCGTGTAATCTTACACAACATGATTGTGGAGGATGAGGGCGAAGGTGCAGCCTCACACACATGATTTTGAGAAGCCTAGAGTTCAAGTCCGCCTAAAACAAAAGATAGAGCATGTTGTCAATTTTCTTTATATGCATCGACAAGTTCGGGATCAACGGTTGTACATGCAACTTTTTAATGATCTTGTGAAGTATAAGTGGATCCACGCCGATAATGACTGAACTATTTTTCATGATTTTATTATGCACTATGAATAAATTTTATGTTTAGACTGCATTTTTATGTACGGATAATTTGTTTTGTGTGCACTGTTCATTGCTTGTGTTTTTACGCATGGATTTGAGATTTTAAAAGTAGAGGTTATGGTGACAAATGAGGACATTTGAGGATTGGCGATGTCCGTGGACATGCCCCAGATTTGTCCAATTCAATTGTAGATGCTCTTAGAAGATCTGTAAGCATACATGTACGAGTTGTAGATGCTCTTAAAAGCTCTGTAAGCATACAAGTACGAGTGGAAAGAAAATTATGTTCTCTTTTATCTCTTGGGCTGCGTCCCTGCTGGTGCTTGGAACAACTAGAATTTCTTAGAACTATCTGGTAGTAGTTGGAGTCGATCTGTAGCTTTGGCGAAGGATTTGCTGGTTGTTCAGTCTAATGGTTTAGTTAATCTTTTCTTAATAATAAAGCACGGATTAATTTTTTGGGTTCATCGTCACAATACGCTTTTTCCCGTAATTTTACATTTTCAGTTTGAATTTAAAATATATTCAAGGTGGTACTAAAACTATACCAAAGACGTTTGGCTGAAGAAGTTTTCCTTGCGTTAATTTCTTTTTGTTCGTCCGGCCCCGTGTACGATCTGTATTTTGGGAAACCAACGACAGTAACATCAGGCACGCACAAACACCTGGCAAAAGCGTATTAAAGACAAACTCCTACAGTAGGCAATACCTTTTATTACAGAAACGGAAACACCTACAGACAAAGCACTATTCGGATCCTGCCTTTTCAATTTTTTCTTTTTCTTTTTGAATGTTGACAGTTGACTGCCAAATTCATTGATCAGAAGGGGAACACAGTACAGGGGCAAGCCCGAGAAGGGCAGCCAAAGAAACAGGTAAGAAAGAGAGCGAAGCCAAACAGAAAAACAGAAGAAAAAAAAGCTAGCTACTCAGCCAGGGTCAAAAGGGATGCCCGCGCGAGCCATGTTCCATAGGCGAATTTCATCCTTGATCAAGCCAATCAGAGCCGCTTTCTGTAGAGCCTCCTTCTGGAACAGTCGCCTGTTCCTCTCGCGCCATAGTTCCCAGGCGATCAACTGGATTAGCGACAAGGTTCCTTTTCTTCGCTCATCCGCCGTCCCATGGACGCAACTGGCCATCTAGTCTTTGAGGCCGGAGGAACCATCCCAGGTTGCAGGATTGAGAGAAGGATAATTTGCAAGCCTGGATATAGAATCCCAAATGTCCTTTGACTACTAGCAGTCAACAATGAGGTGGAAAGGGGTCTCTAAGTTCCTCATGCAGAGAGGGTAAAAATAATTGTTTTCCCATCCTCGTCTAAGAAGGGCGTCCGCCGTCAGAATTTTACCCAGAATAGCAGTCCAAATAAAGAAACGACATTTCCCATGTGCCCATGCGGCCCAAATGAGCTTATAACCATCCATGGGAATCGATCCCTCGAACTGAACCAAATACGCCGAGCGGGCAGAGTAAGTGCCATCCCGCGATAGTCTCCAGGTAATCATGTCAGGTTGGTCATCCTGCAGCTGGACTGCCTCTAGCAAGGTTGCGAGCACTGTCAGCTCGGTGGTCATGTGCTTCGTCAATCCCTTGGCTAGGTCGGTAAGCCACGTTTCGTTTGAGAGCGCTTCCTTGACAGATCGGTTCTTCCACACAGATATGTTGTGTAATGTTGGCACGATCGTCCTAGGGCATTGGCCGTTTAACCAACGATCATTCCAAAAATTTGTCCGAGCCCCATCACCAATGGTGATGTTGGTTGCCATTGAGAAGAGCTCCTTTTCAATGGTGTCACATGGGAGCGGGCCTTGCGCACAAGGCCTGTCAGGATCGCGCCAGGCTAGCCACATCCATCTCAATCTTAAGGCAAGGCCAAATTTGCCAAAGTCCATGACTCCCAGGCCACCTAAGTGCTTTGGGCGGCATAGCAGGCTCCAGGCCACCCGGCACTAGCCACCATTACATGTGTTCTCTCCATTCCAGAGCCAAGCACGACATATTTGGGTCATAAGCTTGAGGCCCAAGCCGGCAACCGATGCACTGTCATCATGTAAACTGCAAGTGAGGCAAGGTTTGATTTGAGCAAAACAAGTCGCCCACTTTTTGCCATCAAGCCTCCTTTCCAAGACGGAAGTTTGTTTCCAAATTTGAGTACCAGAGGTTCTAGATCAACTTTGGTCAGGTTTCTGAGCGACAGGGGCATCCCAAGGTACGCTGTTGGGAACTGCTGGATAGGGATAACAAGCGGAGCGAGAATGCGCGGCAGTACTGAAGCATCGCAACAGATGGGCAGGGCAGAACTCTGGGTGGTATTAGTGTGAAGTCCAGAGAAACTAGCGAAACAGTCGAGCAGCAGCTTAACCATCCGCGCATCACGCTCGGAGGGGTTCATGAATAGCACGACATCGTCAGCATAGAAAGAGCATCTCATAAGGCGTCTACGACCTGGCAACTTCGATAGCACCCCTTCCTCAGTTGCCAGGCTCATCATACGCTGGAGGGGGTCCATGGCTAGGATGAACAAGAATGGGGAGACTGGGTCTCCCTGCCTTAGACCCCTACGGTGAAGAATATCATCTGATTGTTGACCGTTAACAAGTACTCGTGAAGAAGAGGTGCGCAAGAGTATAGCAATCCATTCTCGCCAACGCAGCCCGAACCCTCTGGCCCGCAGCATATCGAGGATATATTCCCAAGAAACAAAATCAAAGGCCTTTGCGATGTCTAACTTGAGCAGAACAGCCGGCTTCTTTGTCTTGTGAAGGTATCTTGTCGTGTTTTGGACGTAGAGAAAGTTTTCCTGGATGCAACGATGCTTAATGAAGGCACTTTGGCAATGATCAACCAGCTCATGCAATTTAGGAGCCAGCCGCCGAGCAATCAGCTTAGTGAAAATTTTCACCAAACTGTGTACCAGGGAGATTGGCCTAAAATCCGACAAGTTGTCCGCTCCATGTTTTTTGGGGATGAGCACAATGAAGGCCTTGTTAACTTGAGCCAGCCCTCTACTGTCCATGCGGTGCAGCTGATGCAAGGCCGCAAGCACATCTAGCTTAATAATCTTCCAGCAATGCTTAAAAAATCCTTCCGAAAAACCGTCCGGCCCTGGTGCCTTATCTGACGGCATGTCGTCAATGGCCTACTTAACCTCCTAGAGGGAGAATGCACCCTCAAGGTCTGAGAGATCCACGTGATCCAAATCCAATTCATCCCAATCAAGCGCCGCAGTGGGTCTTTGAGCAGTCCCAAAGATATTCAGGAAGTGCTGATGGGCCAAGTCCGTCATGGCCGTGTTACTGGAGACAGCTCCGTTCGCTCCATGCAGCACATGAATCGTGTTTCGGTTATGTCATGCATTGGCCGCTGCAATTCTTGCGATCTCGCATCTTAGGGTCGCTGCAACCAGGCGAGCGCGCCAGCAATCGTCTGCGAGACTGGCGGCGGTGGAGGACCAGGGACTTCTTTATGGACTCATCACAGCCTGCCACAGCACGGCCGCACGTGGAGATGAACATGGAGCAGGATGAGGGCCATCAAGATTGAGGCATCGGCGAGCACAACAGAGCCTACCGCCGTCGTTGATGTCGACGATGATAATGGAGAGGACGTAGATGCAGGTGGGATTGGACGTGGAGAACGAGCTCCATGCAAGCTGCAAGATTAGCATCCAGCATGACGACGATGATGACATGCCGCTCGACATGAGTGTGGACAAGCAGAAGGCCATCAACACCAACACACATAATTAACGCTTCTTACGAGTGGATTGTCGTCACCGCAAGGCCAACTAGCTCATCCCCTCCAACTACGCGTAGATGCTTTCTGCGAGCGGTGCTGGCTGTCGTTGATCATCAAGGATCTGTACTTGATGTCTCAAACTTGACGGACCCATCATGGTGGAGACGGCACTGTACGGCACAATTCAGGACTGAGGGACCGACCGGCGGGGGAGCGTGAGCTGCGTGTGCGTGTGTGTTGCACCTTCGTGCGTGCCCTGCGTGTGTGCCCATCGTGCTTGCGTGCGTCCAAACTCCGTCTGCTGCAATACTAACTGGATGTGCATCAACTGATTGCAAATTCAGACATCATCTATGGGGGACGACCATGACGAGATCAACTTCGAGTTCCTGGGGAACAAAACGGGGCACACCAACGTCTGCGTATTCACCAACGTGTTTGTCGACACAGAGAGGCCCTTGGAACGAACACACATGAACTGAGAGATTGCTCGAGGAAGAAGGAAGGCAGTTGTTTTGCGCTGCACAGACTTCACAGCTTTTCAGTTGTATTTCTCTGCTATTTATCAATTGTTATTTATTTAGACTTACAGAATAGGAAACTGGGTTTCGTGGCCCCTGACTCTGCGCCGTCGTGATGCACAACATTCATGCCATCCCACGAGAAGACTGATGAGGCGTGAGACTCGCTCCAGGCAGCTAGACCCATGAGCTAAACTTGCTACCAGAATGAGCGTTCAAGCCTAAACTGCTGGAAAACCAAAATGCTAAATGAACTAATTGTAAACGTGATAGGGGCTTGGGATTTATTCAACAGTTTTTGCCCACGTCGTGAGCAAAGAGATGCAGTTCGTGCTCTGCTTGTGAGCGTGCACGGATGCAGCGCTTCATCACGTTAGCAAGGCCGTGGACGTGATGACTGCGACAATTTTGATGGCAGACCGCCGCCGTGGTCGACACACTCGGCAGGATTCATATAATCGGTCCCGCTTCGGTGAGCGGTGTTGCTCCCTCCACTCAGGCAGCTCCATGTGGACGACACCTTGTGGCGTTGGTGTTGGGGAATGTAGTAATTTCAAAAAAATTCTATGTACACGCAAGATCATGGTGATGACATAGCAACGAGAGGGGAGAGTGTTGTCCACGTACCCTCGTAGACCGTAAGTGGAAGCGTTATGACAACGCGGTTGATGTAGTCGTACGTCTTTACGATCCGACCGATCCAAGTACCGAACGTACGGCACCTCCGAGTTCAGCACACGTTCAGCTCGATGACGATCCCCGGGCTCCGATCCAGCAAAGCTTCGGAGATGAGTTCCGTCAGCACGACGGCGTGGTGACGATGATGATGTTCTACCGGCGCAGGGCTTCGCCTAAACTCCGCGACGATATGACCGAGGTGGAATATGGTGGAGGGGGGCACCGCACACGGCTAAAGAACGATCCGTAGATCAACTTGTGTTTTATGGGGTGCCCCCTTGCCCCCGTATATAAAGGAGGGAGGGGGGAGGTGCGGCCGGCCTAGGAGGGGGCGTGCCTTCCTTGTTGGAGTAGGAGAAGTGGAAAGAGGGGGAGATGGAAAAGGAAAAGGGGGCTGCCCCCCTTGTCCAATTCGGACCAGAGGGGGGGCGCAGGCCTCTTTCCTTTTGGCCTCTCTCCTCTATTCCCGTATAGCCCAATAAGGCCCATATACTCCCCGGCGAATTCCCGTAACTCTCCGGTACTCCGAAAAATACCCGAATCACTCGGAACCTTTCCGAACTCCGAATATAGTCGTCCAGTATATCGATCTTTACGTCTCGACCATTTCGAGACTCCTCGTCATGTCCCTGATCTCATCCGGGACTCTGAACTCCTTCGGTACATCAAAACTCATAAACTCATGATATAACTGTCATCGAAACCTTAAGCGTGCGGACCCTACGGGTTCGAGAACAATGTAGACATGACCTAGAACTATTCTTGGTCAATAACCAATAGCGGAACCTGGATGCCCATATTGGCTCCTACATATTCTACGAAGATCTTTATCGGTCAAACCGCATAACAACATACTTTGTTCCCTTTGTCATCGGTATGTTACTTGCCCGAGATTTGATCGTCGGTATCCAATACCTAGTTCAATCTCGTTACCGGCAAGTCTCTTTACTCGTTACGTAATGCATCATCCCGTAACCAACTCATTGGTCACATTGCTTGCAAGGCTTATAGTGATGTGCATTACCGAGAGGGCCCAGAGATACCTCTTCGACAATCGGAGTGACAAAACCTAATCTCGAAATACGCCAACTCAACATGTACCTTCGGAGACACTTGTAGTACTCCTTTATAATCACCCAGTTACGTTGTGACGTTTGGTAGTATCCAAAGTGTTCCTCCGGTAAATGGGAGTTGCATAATTCTTATAGTTACAGGAACATGTATAAGTCATGAAGAAAGCAATAGCAACATACTAAATAATCAAGTGCTAGGCTAACGGAATGGGTCATGTCAATCACATCATTCTCCTAATGATGTGATCCCATTAATCAAATGACAACTCTTTTGTCCATGGCTAGGAAACATAACCATCTTTGATAAACGAGCTAGTCAAGTAGAGGCATACTAGTGACACTATGTTTGTCTATGTATTCACACATGTATTATGTTTCCGGTTAATACAATTCTAGCATGAATAATAAACATTTATCATGAAATAAGGAAATAAATAATAACTTTATTATTGCCTCTAGGGCATATTTCCTTCAGTCTCCCATTTGCACTAGAGTCAATAATCTAGTTCACATTGCTATGTGATTTAACACCAATATTCACATCTGCATGTGATTAATACCCATAGTTCATATCATCATGTGATCAACACCCAAAGGGTTTACTAGAGTCAATAATCTAGTTCACATCTCTATGTGATTAACACCCAAAAGAGTACTAAGGTATGATCATGTTTTGCTCGTGAGAGAAGCTTAGTCAACGGGTCTGTCATATTCAAAGTCGTATGTATTTCACAAATATTATATGTCCACAATGCTCTGCACGGAGCTACTCTAGCTAATTGCTCCCACTTTCAATATGTATCCAGATTGAGACTTAGAGTCATCTGGATTGGTGTAAAAGCTTGCATCGTTGTAACTTTTATGACGGGCTCTTTTATCACCTCCATAATCGAGAAACATCTCCTTAGTCCTCACTAAGGATATTCTTGACCCATGTCCAGTGATCTACTTATTAGATCAAAATTGTATTCCTTTGCCAAATACAGAGCAAGGTATACAATAGGTCTGGTTCACAGCATAGCATACTTTATAGAACCTATGACTGAGGCATAGGGAATGACTTTTCATTCTCTTTCTATTTTCTGCAATGGTCGGGTCTTGAGTCTTACTCAACTTCACACCTTGTAACACAGGCAAGAACTCCTTCTTTGACTGTTCCATTTTGAACTATTTCAAAAAATTTATCAAGGTATGTACTCATTGAAAAATCTTATCAAGCGTCTTGATCTATCTATATAGATCTTGATGCTTAATGTGTAAGCAGCTTCACCGAGGTCTTGCTTTGAAAAACTCTTATTCAAGTATCCTTTCATGCTATCCAGAATTTCCATATCATTTCCAATTAACAATATGTCATCCACATATAATATTAGAAATGCTACAGAGCTCCCACTCACTTTCTTGTAAATACATGCTTCTTCAAAAGTCTGTATAAAACCATATGCTTTGATCAACTCATCAAAGCATATATTCCAACTCCGAGATGCTTGCACCAGTCCATAGATGGATCGCTGGAGCTTGCACAATTTGTTAGCACCTTTTAGGATTGACAAAACCTTCTGGTTGCATCATATACAACTCTTCTTTAAGAAAACCATTAAGGAATGCAGTTTTGTTTATCCATTTGCCAGATTTCATAAAATGCGGCAATTGCTAACATGATTCAGATAGACTTAAGCATAGATACGAGTGAAAAACTCTCATCGTAGTCAACATCTTGAACTTGTCGAAAACCTTTTGCGACAATTCTAGCTTTGTAGATAGTAACACTATCAGTGTCTGTCTTCCTCTTGAAGATCCATTTAATCTCAATGTCTCGCCGATCATTGGGCAAGTCAATCAAAGTCCATACTTTGTTTTCATACATGGATCTTATCTCAGATCTCATGGCCTCAAGCCATTTTGCGGAATCTGGGCTCACCATCGCTTCTTCATAGTTCGTAGGTTCGTCATGGTCTAGTAACATAACTTCCAGAACAGGATTACCATACCACTCTGGTGCGGATCTTATTCTGTAAGACCTACGAGGTTCTGTAGTAACTTAATCTGAAGTTTCATGATCATCATCATTAACTTCCTCACTAATTGGTGTAGTAGTCACAGGAACAGATTTCTGTGATGAACTACTTTCAAATGAGGGAGCAGGTACAGTTACCTCATCAAGTTCTACTTTCCTCCCACTCACTTCTTTCGAGAGAAACTCCTTCTCTAGAAAGGATCCATTCTTAGCAATGAATGTTTTGCCTTTGGATTTGTGATAGAAGGAGTACCCAACAATTTCCTTTGGGTATTCTATGAAGACGCACTTCTCCGATTTGGGTTCGAGCTTATCAGGTTGAAAACCTTTTTCATATAAGCATCGCAACTCCAAACTTTAAGAAACGACAGCTTAGGTTTACTTCTAAACCATAGTTCATACGATGTCGTCTCAACGAATTTAGATGGTGCCCTTTTAACGTGAATGTAGCTGTCTCTATTGCATAACCCCAAAACAATAATGGTAAATCAGTAAGAGACATCATAGATCGCACCATATCCCATAAAGTGCGGTTACGACGTTCGAACACACCATAATGTTGTGCTGTTTCAGGTGGCGTGAGCTGTGAAACTATTCCACATTATTTTAATTGAAGACCAAACTCGTAACTCAAATATTCGTCTCCGCGATCAGATCGTAGAAACTTTATTTTCTTGTTACGATGATTTTTCCACTTCACTCTGAAATTCTTTGAACCTTTCAACTATTTCAGACGTATGTTTCATCAAGTAGATATACCCATATCTGCTCAAATCATCTTGTGAAGATCAGAAAATAACGATAATTGCCATGAGCATCAAAACTCATTGGATCGCATACATCGGTATGTATTATTTCCAATAAGTCAGTAGCTTGTTCCATTGTTCCGGAGAACGGAGTTTTAGTCATCTTGCCAAAAAGGCACGGTTCGCAAGCATAAAAAATGATTCATAACCAAGTGATTCTAAAAATCCATCTTTTATGGAGTTTCTTCATGCGCTTTACACCGATATGACCCAAACGGCAATGCCACAAATAAGTTGCACTATCATTATTAACTTTTCAGCTTTTGGCATCAATATTATGAATATGTGTATCACTACGATCGAGATCCAACAAACTATGTTTATTGGGTGTATGACCATCGAAGGTCTTATTCATGTAAACAGAATAACAATTTATTCTCTAACTTTTAAATGAATAACCGTATCGCAATAAACATGATCAAATCATATTCATGCTCAACGCAAACGCCAAATAACATTTATTTAGGTTTAACACTAATCCCGAAAGTACAGGGAGTGTGTGATGATGATCATATTAATCTTTGAACTATTTCCAACACTCATCGTCACTTCCCCTTCAACTAGTCTCTGTTTATTCTGTAACTCCTGTTTCGAGTTACTAATCTTAGCAACCGAACAAGTATCAAATACTCAGGGGCTACTATAAACACTAGTAAGGCACACATCAAACACATGTATATCAAATATACCCTTGTTCACTTTGCCATCCTTCTTACTCACCAAATATTCAGGGTATTTCCGTTTCCAGTGACCATTTCCTTTGCAGTGTAAGTGAAGAAAATATGCCCTAGAGGCAATAATAAAGTTATTATTTATTTCCTCATATCATGATAAATGTTTATTATTCATGCTAGAATTGTATTAACCGGAAACATGATACATGTGTGAATACATAGACAAACATATAGTCACTAGTATGCCTCTACTTGACTAGCTCATTAATCAAAGATGGTTATGTTTCCTAACCATTGACATGTGTTGTCATTTTATTAATGGGATCACATCATTAGGAGAATGAGGTGATTGACATGACCCATCCCGTTAGCTTAGCACTTGATCGTTTAGTATTCTGCTATTGCTTCCTTCATGACTTATACATGTTCCTGTAACTATGAGAATTGTGTAACTCCCGTTTACCGGAGGAACACTTTGGATACTACCAAATGTCACAACGTAACTGGGTGATTATAAAGGAGTACTACAGGTGTCTCCGAAGGTACATGTTGAGTTAGCATAATTCGAGATTAGGTTTTGTCACTCCGATTGTCGGAGAGGTATCTCTGGGCCCTCTCGGCAATACTCATCACATAAGCCTTGCAAGCATGTAACTAATGAGTTAGTTATAAGATGAAGTATTACAGAACGAGTAAAGAGACTTGTCGATAACGAGATTGAACTAGGTATTGGATACCGACGATCGAATCTCGGACAAGTAACATACCGATGACAAAGGGAACAACATATGTTGTTATGCGGTTTGACCGATAAAGATCTTCGTAGAATATGTGGGAACCAATATGGGCATCCAGGTCCCGCTATTGGTTATTGACCAGAGATGTGTCTCAGTCATGTCTACATCGTTCTCGAACCGTAGGGTCCGCACGCTTAAGGTTTCGATGACAGTTATATTATGAGTTTATGTATTTTGATGTACCGAAGGTTGTTCGGAGTCCCGGATATGATTACGGACATGACGAGGAGTCTCGAAATGGTCGAGACATAAAGATTGATATATTGGACGGATATATTTGGACACCGGAAAGGTTCCGGAGAAGTTTGGAGCCCCGGGAGGTTACCGGAACCCCCCGGGAGGTATATGGGCCTTATTGGGCCCATGTAGGAGGAAGAGAGAAGGAGCAAGGGAGGGGGGCGCGCCCCCCCAAGCCCAATCCGAATTGGGGAGGGGGGCCGGCCCCCCCTTTCCTTTCTCCTTCCCCCTCTTCCTATTACTACTACTAGTACTACTTCCTAATACTAGTACTCTTTCCTTCCCCATCCAAATAAGATAAGGAAAAGAGAGGGAAACCTACTTGGAGTAGGTTTCCCCCTCCTCATATGCCCCCCCTAGGGCCGGCCACCTCCTCCCTCCCTCCTTTATATACGGGGGTAGGGGGGCACCCTAGAACACACAAGTTGATCATTGATCGTTCCTTAGCCGTGTGCGGTGCCCCCTCCACGATATTACACCTCGGTCATATTGTAGTGGTGCTTAGGCGAAGCCCTGCAACAGGAGAACATCAAGATTGTCACCACGCCGTCGTGCTGACGGAACTCCCCCTCGGCGCCTCTGCTGGATCGGAGATCGAGGGTGCGTCATCGAGCTGTACGCGTGTCAAGAACTCGGAGGTGCCGGAGTAACGGTACTTGGATCGGTTGAACCGGAGGACGTACGACTACTTCCTCTACGTTGCGTCAACGCTTCCGCTTCGGTCTACAAGGGTACATAGACAACACTCTCCCCTCGTTGCTATATCATCACCATGATCTTGCGTGTGCGTAGGAAATTTTTTGAAATTACTACGTTCCCCAACAGTGGCATCCGAGCCTAGGTTTTATGCGTTGATGTTATATGCACGAGTAGAACACAAGTGAGTTGTGGACGATATAAGTCATACTGCCCACCAGCATGTCATACTTTGGTTCAGCGGTATTGTGAGATGAAGCGGCCCGGACCGACATTACGCGTACGCTTACGCGAGACTGGTTTCACCGTTACGAGCACTCGTGCTTAAAGGTGGCTGGCGGGTGTCTGTCTCTCTCACTTTAGTTGAACCGAGTGTGGCTACGCCCGGTCCTTGTGAAGGTTAAAACGGAGTCTATTTGACAAACTATCGTTGTGGTTTTGATGCGTAGGTGAGATTGGTTCTTGCTTAAGCCCGTAGCAGCCACGTAAAATTTGCAACAACAAAGTAGAGGACGTCTAACTTGTTTTTGCAGGGCATGTTGTGATGTGATATGGCCAAGACATGATGCTATATTTTATTGTATGAGATGATCATGTTTTGTAACCGAAGTTATCGGCAACTGGCAGGAGCCATATGGTTGTCGCTTTATTGTATGAAATGCAAACGCCCTGTAATTGCTTTACTTTATCACTAAGCGGTAGCGATAGTCGTAGAAGCAATAGATGGCGTAACGACAACGATGCTACGATGGAGATCAAGGTGTCGCGCCGGTGACGATGGTGATCACGACGGTGCTTCGAAGATGGAGATCACAAGCACAAGATGATGATGGCCATATCATATCACTTATATTGATTGCATGTGATGTTTATCCTTTATGCATCTTATCTTGCTTTGATTGACGGTAGCATTTTAAGATGATCTCTCACTAATTATCAAGAAGTGTTCTCCCTGAGTATGCACCGTTGCGAAAGTTCTTCGTGCTGAGACACCACGTGATGATCGGGTGTGATAGGCTCTACGTTCAAATACAACGGGTGCAAAACAGTTGCACACGCGGAATACTCAGGTTATACTTGACGAGCCTAGCATATACAGATATGGCCTCGGAACACGGGAACCGAAAGGTCGAGCGTGAATCATATAGTAGATATGATCAACATAGAGATGTTCACCATTGAAACTACTCCATCTCACGTGATGATCAGACATGGTTTAGTTGATTTGGATCACGTAATCACTTAGATGACTAGAGAGATGTCTGTCTAAGTGGGAGTTCTTTAGTAATATGATTAATTGAACTTAAATTTATCATGAACTTAGTACCTGATAGTATTTTGCTTGTCTATGTTTGTTTGTAGATAGATGGCTCGTGCTGTTGTTCCGTTGAATTTTAATGCGTTCCTTGAGAAAACAAAATTGAAAGATGATGGTAGCAATTACACGGACTGGGTCCGTAACCTGAGGATTATCCTCATTGCTGCACAGAAGAGTTACGTCCTGGAAGCACCGCTGGGTGCCAGGCCTGCTGCTGATGCAACTGACGACGTTAAGAATGTCTGGCAGAGCAAAGCTGATGACTACTCTATAGTTCAGTGTGCCATGCTTTACGGCTTAGAATCGGGTCTTCAACGACGTTTTGAACGTCATGGGGCATATGAGATGTTCCAGGAGTTGAAGTTAATATTTCAAGCAAATGCCCGGATTGAGAGATATGAAGTCTCCAATAAGTTCTACAACTGCAAGATGGAGGAGAACAGTTCTGTCAGTGAGCATATACTCAAAATGTCTGGGTATAATAATCACTTGATTCAACTGGGAGTTAATCTTCCAGATGATAGCGTCATTGACAGAATTCTCCAATCACTGCCACCAAGCTACAAGAGCTTTGTGATGAACTATAATATGCAAGGGATGAACAAGACTATTCCCGAGCTCTTCGCGATGCTGAAAGCCGCGGAGGTAGAAATCAAAAAGGAGCATCAAGTGTTGATGGTCAACAAGACCACTGGTTTCAAGAAAAGGGGCAAAGGGAAGAAGAAGGGGAACTTCAAAAGGAACGGCAAACAAGTTGCTGCTCAAGTGAAGAAACCCAAGTCTGGACCTAAGCCTGAAACTGAGTGCTTCTACTGCAAGCAGACTGGATACTGGAAGCGGAACTGCCCCAAGTATTTGGCGGATAAGAAGGATGGCAAAGTGAACAAAGGTATATGTGATATACATGTTATTGATGTGTACCTTACTAATGCTCGCAGTAGCACCTGGGTATTTGATACTGGTTCTGTTGCTAACATTTGCAACTCGAAACAGGGACTACGGATTAAGCGAAGATTAGCTAAGGACGAGGTGACGATGCGCGTGGGAAATGGTTCCAAAGTCGATGTGATCGCGGTCGGCACGCTACCTCTACATCTACCATCGGGATTAGTTTTAGACCTGAATAATTGTTATTTGGTGCCTGCGTTGAGCATGAACATTATATCTGGATCTTGTTTGATGCGAGACGGTTATTCATTTAAATCAGAGAATAATGGTTGTTCTATTTATATGAGTAATATCTTTTATGGTCATGCACCCTTGAAGAGTGGTCTATTTTTATTAAATCTCGATAGTAGTGATACACATATTGATAATGTTGAAGCCAAAAGATACAGAGTTGATAATGATAGTGCAACGTATTTGTGGCACTGCCGTTTAGGTCATATCGGTGTAAAACGCATGAAGAAACTCCATACTGATGGACTTCTGGAATCACTTGATTATGAATCACTTGGTACTTGCGAACCGTGCCTCATGGGCAAGATGACCAAAACACCGTTCTCCTGATCTATGGATAGAACAACAGGTTTGTTGGAAATCATACATACAGATGTATGTGGTCCGATGAATGTTGAGGCTCGTGGCGGATATCGTTATTTCCTCAGCTTCACAGATGATTTGAGCAGATATGGGTATATCTACTTGATGAAGCACAAGTCTGAAACATTTGAAAAGTTCAAAGAATTTCAGAGTGAAGTAGAAAATCATCGTAACAAGAAAATAAAGTTTCTACGATCTGATCGTGGAGGAGAATATTTGAGTTACGAGTTTGGTTTACATTTGAAACAATGTGGAATAGTTTCGCAACTCACGCCACCTGGAACACCACAGCGAAATGGTGTGTCCGAACGTCGTAATCGTACTTTACTTGATATGGTGCGATCTATGATGTCTCTTACCGATTTACCACTATCGTTTTGGGGTTATGCTTTAGAGACGGCCGCATTCACGTTAAATAGGGCACCATCAAAATCCGTTGAGACGACGCCTTATGAACTGTGGTTTGGCAAGAAACCAAAGTTGTCGTTTCTCAAAGTTTGGGGCTGCGATGCTTATGTGAAGAAACTTCAACCAGATAAGCTCGAACCCAAATCGGAGAAATGTGTCTTCATAGGATACCCAAAGGAGACAATTGGGTACACCTTCTATCACAGATCTGAAGGCAAGATTTTCGTTGCTAAAATCGGATCCTTTCTAGAGAAGGAGTTTCTCTCGAAAGAAGTGAGTGGGAGGAAAATAGAACTTGATGAGATAACTGTATCTACTCCCTTATTGGAAAGTAGTTCATCACAAGAACCGGTTCCTGTGACAACTACACCAATTAGTGAGGAAGCTAATGATATTGATCATGAAACTTCAGATCAAGTTTCTACTGAACCTCGTAGGTCTACCAGAGTAAGATCCGCACCAGAGTGGTACGGAAATCCTATTCTGGAAGTCATGTTACTAGACCATGATGAACCTACGAACTATGAGGAAGCGATGATGAGCCCAGATTCCGCAAAATGGCTAGAGGCCATGAAATCTGAGATAGGATCCATGTATGAAAACAAAGTATGGACTTTGGTTGACTTGCCCGATGATCGGCAAGCCATTGAGAATAAATGGATCTTTAAGAAGAAGACTGACGCTGATGGTAATGTTACTGTCTACAAAGCTCGACTTGTTGCAAAAGGTTTTCGACAAGTTCAAGGGGTTGACTACGATGAGACTTTCTCACCCGTAGCGATGCTTAAGTCTGTCCGAATCATGTTGGCTATTGCTGCATTTCATGATTATGAAATTAGGCAAATGGATGTCAAGACTGCATTCTTGAATGGATTTCTAGAAGAAGAGTTGTATATGATGCAACCTGAAGGTTTTGTTGATCCAAAAGGTGCTGACAAAGTGTGCAAGCTCCAACGTTCCATTTATGGACTGGTGCAAGCATCTCAGAGTTGGAATAAACGTTTTGATAGTGTGATCAAAGCATATGGTTTTATATAGACTTTTGGAGAAGCCTGTATTTACAAGAAAGTGAGTGGGAGCTCTGTAGCATTTCTAGTTTTATATGTTGATGACATATTATTAATTGGAAATGATATAGAATTTCTGGATAGCATAAAGGGATACTTGAATAAAAGTTTTTCTATGAAAGACCTCGGTGAAGCTGCTTACATATTGGGCATCAAGATCTATAGAGATAGATCAAGACGCTTAATAGGACTTTCACAAAGTACATACCTTGACAAAATTTTGAAAAAGTTCAAAATGGATCAGGCAAAGAAAGGATTCTTGCCTATGCTACAAGGTGTGAAGTTGAGTCAAACTCAATGCCCGACCACAGCAGAAGATAGAGAGAAAATGAAAGATGTTCCCTATGCTTCAGCCATAGGCTCTATCATGTATGCAATGCTGTGTACCAGACCTGACGTATGCTTAGCAATAAGCTTGGCAGGTAGGTACCAAAGTAATCCAGGAGTGGATCACTGGACAGCGGTCAAGAACATCCTGAAATACCTGAAAAGGACTAAGGATATGTTTCTCGTATATGGAGGTGACAAAGAGCTAGTCGTAAATGGTTACGTCGATGCAAGATTTGACACTGACCTGGACGATTCTAAATCGCAGACCGGATACGTGTTTTTATTAAACGGTGGAGCTGTAAGTTGGTGCAGTTCTAAACAAAGCATCGTGGCAGGATCTACATGTGAAGCGGAGTACATAGCTGCTTCTGAAGCAGCAAATGAAGGAGTCTGGATGAAGGAGTTCATTTCCGATCTAGGTGTCATACCTAGTGCATCGGGACCAATGAAGATCTTCTGTGACAATACTGGTGCAATTGCTTTGGCAAAGGAATCCAGATTTCACAAGAGGACCAAGCACATCAAGAGACGCTTCAATTCCATTCGGGACCAAGTCCAAGTGGTAGAAATAGAGATTTGCAAGATACATACGGATCTGAATGTTGCAGACCCGTTGACTAAGCCTCTCTCACGAGCAAAACATGATCAGCACCAAGACTCCATGGGTGTTAGAATCATTACTATGTAATCTAGATTATTGACTCTAGTGCAAGTGGGAGACTGAAGGAAATATGCCCTAGAGGCAATAATAAAGTTATTATTTATTTCCTCATATCATGATAAATGTTTATTATTCATGCTAGAATTGTATTAACCGGAAACATGATACATGTGTGAATACATAGACAAACATATAGTCACTAGTATGCCTCTACTTGACTAGCTCATTAATCAAAGATGGTTATGTTTCCTAACCATTGACATGTGTTGTCATTTGATTAATGGGATCACATCATTAGGAGAATGAGGTGATTGACATGACCCATCCCGTTAGCTTAGCACTTGATCGTTTAGTATTCTGCTATTGCTTCCTTCATGACTTATACATGTTCCTGTAACTATGAGAATTGTGTAACTCCCGTTTACCGGAGGAACACTTTGGGTACTACCAAACGTCACAACGTAACTGGGTGATTATAAAGGAGTACTACAGGTGTCTCCGAAGGTACATGTTGAGTTAGCATAATTCGAGATTAGATTTTGTCACTCCGATTGTCGGAGAGGTATCTCTGGGCCCTCTCGGCAATACTCATCACATAAGCCTTGCAAGCATGTAACTAATGAGTTAGTTATAAGTGAAGTATTACAGAACGAGTAAAGAGACTTGTCGATAACGAGATTGAACTAGGTATTGGATACCGACGATCGAATCTCGGACAAGTAACATACCGATGACAAAGGGAACAACGTATGTTGTTATGCGGTTTGACCGATAAAGATCTTCGTAGAATATGTGGGAACCAATATGGGCATCCAGGTCCCGCTATTGGTTATTGACCAGAGATGTGTCTCAGTCATGTCTACATCGTTCTCGAACCGTAGGGTCCGCACGCTTAAGGTTTCGATGACAGTTATATTATGAGTTTATGTATTTTGATGTACCGAAGGTTGTTCGGAGTCCCGGATATGATTACGGACATGACGAGGAGTCTCGAAATGGTCAAGACATAAAGATTGATATATTGGACGGATATATTTGGACACCGGAAAGGTTCCGGAGAAGTTTGGAGCCCCGGGAGGTTACCGGAACCCCCCGGGAGGTATATGGGCCTTATTGGGCCCATGTAGGAGGAAGAGAGAAGGAGCAAGGGAGGGGGGCGCACCCCCCAAGCCCAATCCGAATTGGGGAGGGGGCCCGGCCCCCCCTTTCCTTTCTCCTCCCCCCTCTTCCTATTACTACTACTAGTACTACTTCCTAATACTAGTACTCTTTCCTTCCCCATCCAAATAAGATAAGGAAAAGAGAGGGAAACCTACTTGGAGTAGGTTTCCCCCTCCTCATGGCGCGCCCCCCTAGGGCCGGCCACCTCCTCCCTCCCTCCTTTATATACGGGGGTAGGGGGGCACCCTAGAACACACAAGTTGATCATTGATCGTTCCTTAGCCGTGTGCGGTGCCCCCCTCCATGATATTACACCTCGGTCATATTGTAGTGGTGCTTAGGCGAAGCCCTGCAACAGGAGAACATCAAGATCGTCACCACGCCGTCGTGCTGACGGGACTCCCCCTCGGCGCCTCTACTGGATCGGAGATCGAGGGTGCGTCATCGAGCTGTACGCGTGTCAAGAACTCGGAGGTGCCGGAGTAACGGTACTTGGATCGGTTGAACCGGAGGACGTACGACTACTTCCTCTACGTTGCGTCAACGCTTCCGCTTCGGTCTACAAGGGTATGTAGACAACACTCTCCCCTCGTTGCTATATCATCACCATGATCTTGCGTGTGCGTAGGAATTTTTTTGAAATTACTACGTTCCCCAACAGTAAGCACTCAGTTTCAGGTTTTGGTCCAGCTTTGGTCTTCTTCACGGGAGTGACAACTTGCTTGCCATTCTGCTTGAAGTTCCCTTTCTTTCCCTTTTCTTGAAACTAGTGGTCTTGTCAATCATCAACACTTGATGCTCTTTCTTGATTTCTACCTTCGTCGATTTCAACATCATGAAGAGCTCGGGGATCGTTTTCGTCATCCCTAGCATACTATAGTTCATCACAAAGTTCTACTAACTTGGTGATGGTGACTAGAGAATTCTATCAATCACTATCTTATCTGAAAGATTAACTCCCACTTGATTCAAGCGATTATAGTACCCAGACAATCTGAGCACATGCTCACTAGTTGAGCGATTCTCCTCCATCTTTTAGCCATAGAACTTGTTGGAGACTTCATATCTCTCAACTCGGGTATTTGCTTGAAATATTAACTTCAACTCCTGGAACATCTCATATGGTCGATTCTAAGCCGTTAAGCATGGTGCACAAAACTATCAAGTAGTCATCATATTGAGCTAGCCAAACGTTCATAACGTCTGCATTTGCTCCTTCAATAGGTCTGTCACCTAGCGGTGCATCAAGGACATAATTCTTCTGTGCAGCAATGAGGATAAACCTCAGATCACGGATCCAATCCGCATCATTGCTACTAACATCTTTCAACACAATTTTCTCTAGGAACATATCAAAATAAACATATGAAAGCAACAACGCAAGCTATTGATCTACAACATAATTTGCAAAATACTACCAGGACTAAGTTCATGATAAACTAAAGTTCAATTAATCATATTACTAAAGAACTCCCACTTAAACAGACATCTCTCTAGTCATCTAAGTGATCACGTGATCCAAATCAACTAAACCATAACCGATCATCACGTGAGATGGAGTAGTTTTCAATGGTGAACATCACTATGTTGATCATATCTACTATATGATTCACGCTCGACCTTTCGGTCTCCGTGTTCCGAGGCCATATCTGCATATGCTAGGCTCGTCAAGTTTAACCTGAGTATTCCGCGTGTGCAAAACTGTCTTGCACCCGTTGTAGATGGACGTAGAGCTTATCACACCCGATCATCACGTGGTGTCTGGGCACGACGAACTTTGGCAACGGTGCATACTCAGGAAGAACACTTCTTGATAATTTTAGTGAGAGATCATCTTAAAATGCTACCGTCAATCAAAGCAAGATAAGATGCATAAAGGATAAACATCACATGCAATCAATATAAGTGATATGATATGGCCATCATCATCTTGTGCTTGTGATCTCCATCTCCGAAGCACCATCATGATCACCATCGTCACCGGCGCGACACCTTGATCTTCATCATAGCATCGTTGTCGTCTCGCCAACTATTGCTTCTACGACTATCGCTACCGCTTAGTGATAAAGTAAAGCAATTACAGGGCGTTTGCATTTCATACAATAAAGCGACAACCATATGGCTCCTGCCAGTTGCCGATAACTTCGGTTACAAAACATGATCATCTCATACAATAAAATATAGCATCACGTCTTGACCATATCACATCACAACATGCCCTGCAAAAACAAGTTAGACGTCCTCTACTTTGTTGTTACAAACTTTACGTGGCTGCTACGGGCTTAGCAAGAACCGTTCTTACCTACGCATCAAAAACCACAACGATAGTTTGTCAAGTTGATGCTGTTTTAACCTTCGCAAGGACCGGGCATAGCCAGACTCGGTTCAACTAAAGTGAGAGAGACAGACACCCGTCAGCCACCTTTAAGCACGAGTGCTCGTAACGATGAAACCAGTCTCGCGTAAGCGTACGCGTAATGTCGGTCCGGGCCGCTTCATCTCACAATACCGCCGAACCAAAGTATGACATGCTGGTAAGCAGTATGACTTGTATCGCCCACAACTCACTTGTGTTCTACTCGTGCATATAACATCAATGCATAAAACCTAGGCTCGGATGCCACTGTTGGAGAACGTAGTAATTTCAAAAAATTTCCTACGTACACGCAAGATCATGGTGATGACATAGCAACGAGAGGGGAGAGTGTTGTCCACGTACCCTCGTAGACCGTAAGTGAAAGCGTTATAACAACGCGGTTGATGTACTCGTACATCTTCACGATCCGACCGATCCAAGTTCCGAACGTATGGCACCTCCGAGTTCAGCACACGTTCAGCTTGAAGACGATCCCCGGGCTCCGGTCCAGCAAAGCTTCGGGGATGAGTTCCGTCAGCACGACGGCGTGGTGACGATGATGATGTTCTACCGGCGCAGGGCTTCGCCTAAACTCCGCGACGATATGACCGAGGTGGAATATGGTGGAAGGGGGCACCGCACACGGCTAAGGAACGATCCGTAGATCAACTTGTGTTTTATGGGGTGCCCCCTTGCCCCCGTATATAAAGGAGGAAGGGGGGAGGTGCGGCCGGCCTAGGAGGGGGCGCGCCAAGGGGAGTCCTACTCCCACCGGGAGTAGGACTCCCTCCTTCCTTGTTGGAGTAGGAGAAGTGGAAAGAGGGGGAGATGGAAAAGGAAAAGGGGGCTGCCCCCCTTGTCCAATTCGGACCAGAGGGGGGGCGCAGGCCTCTTTCCTTTTGGCCTCTCTCCTCTATTCCCGTATAGCCCAATAAGGCCCATATACTCCCCGGCGAATTCCCGTAACTCTCCGGTACTCCGAAAAATACCCGAATCACTCGGAACCTTTCCGAACTCCGAATATAGTCGTCCAGTATATCGATCTTTACGTCTCGACCATTTCGAGACTCCTCGTCATGTCCCTGATCTCATCCGGGACTCTGAACTCCTTCGGTACATCAAAACTCATAAACTCATGATATAACTGTCATCGAAACCTTAAGCGTGCGGACCCTACGGGTTCGAGAACAATGTAGACATGACCTAGAACTATTCTTGGTCAATAACCAATAGCGGAACATGGATGCCCATATTGGCTCCTACATATTCTACGAAGATCTTTATCGGTCAAACCGCATAACAACATACTTTGTTCCCTTTGTCATCGGTATGTTACTTGCCCGAGATTTGATCGTCGGTATCCAATACCTAGTTCAATCTCGTTACCGGCAAGTCTCTTTACTTGTTACGTAATGCATCATCCCGTAACCAACTCATTGGTCACATTGCTTGCAAGGCTTATAGTGATGTGCATTACCGAGAGGGCCCAGAGATACCTCTTCGACAATTGGAGTGACAAAACCTAATCTCGAAATACGCCAACTCAACATGTACCTTCGGAGACACCTGTAGTACTCCTTTATAATCACCCAGTTACGTTGTGACGTTTGGTAGTACCCAAAGTGTTCCTCCGGTAAACGGGAGTTGCATAATTCTCATAGTTACAGGAACATGTATAAGTCATGAAGAAAGCAATAGCAACATACTAAATGATCAAGTGCTAGGCTAACGGAATGGGTCATGTCAATCACATCATTCTCCTAATGATGTGACCCCATTAATCAAATGACAACTCTTTTGTCCATGGCTAGGAAACATAACCATCTTTGATAAACGAGCTAGTCAAGTAGAGGCATACTAGTGACACTATGTTTGTCTATGTATTCACACATGTATTATGTTTCCGGTTAATACAATTCTAGCATGAATAATAAACATTTATCATGAAATAAGGAAATAAATAATAAGTTTATTATTGCCTCTAGGGCATATTTCCTTCAGTTGGTCTTCACCGTGTCCTATAGTACAACCTCCTCCCTGGCGTGGTCTCGAATAGGCGCGCTCAGCCGGTTCCCTGCAAGCACTTTCGGCCATGGCCTCAAGTTGTGGAGCTAGATCATGAATGTATTGGTCCTTCTCGCTGTTCGCCCATGATGATGCCCAATAGAAGTCAGGGAAGGAGAAGGTGTCGTGGTCATCGGGACAACATGCCGTGAACACAGTCATGCAGTGAATGCACCAACGGCTAGCCGTGGACGACCACCTCGCTGCCACCACAAAATATGGGTGCACGGGATTCTGCTACTAACATTGTGGATTGTGTGCTGTTCAGACTTGGTGTTGTTGCAGTGTTGTGGCATCTATGATCTGTGGAAGAAGCTCCCGGTTTGATTTACAGGTGATGTTAGGGATTTGTCTGGGATCTACTTTTGACAGGTCAATCTGGTTTGTTGGCTGTTGGGTGGCTTCATGTTATGGTACAGTGCGCTACGGGGAGGTACAGAGGTTCCCCATAACTCCAAGTATCTTTCATCTTTCGATTTTGAAGTTCAATATTAACTCCTTAGGGTTCATGATTGACAATTGATTTTGGGAACTACAATGTGTACTCCGTGGCTGAATGTTTATGGATGTTTTAAAAAGAGAACAATTTAGACCTTAGATTTATAGTATATTTGATGGATTTGTCTAATTAAACTATACTTGAAATAACAGTGTATAATTTGTTTGGACACTATATATTTGATGGAGTTGTCTAAGTTGGATTGTTGAACATGAAATACAGTGTACAGTTTGCTTCCAACTTGCTAATTCAAAATTGCTTAAACTCTATAATAATAATTCAAAACATCGTAATAATCTAAACAATATTTTGCGAGGGATATTTCTTTACATCCTTGTGTATCATTTTGATGTGAGATGGGTTGTAAATACAGTTCTCTAAATAATTTTAACAGAGTTGTTATTTACACGTCTGTTGGCAAGGGTGAGATGCAGGATGAGCGGTTTCAATGTGGGATTCCGTTTTGAAATTGAAGACGTGGACCGGTGGAGAGGGTACTTGAGCCATGTTTATTAGGGTATAAGGGTGATCTATTTTTTGAGCCATGTCATTGTTCAACGCAGTGTGCAAGCACACCCGTGTTGTCTGATTTCGTCAAGGAGTAAAGATGTACAACCCACTGCTTATGTGATTATGGAACATGAATGAGATGCCAATGTCTATGCCCATCGGGATGTATGCTTGTCATGTTATAGTGTTGTCCTATTTTTTCTCCCGTTGCAACGCACGGACATTTGTGCTAGTGAAATCGAAGGAAAAAGCCCTCTTTTGCTAAAAGAAAAACAAGTGGGAAGAAAACCATTTCTGCTTGCTTGTCTATTTTACCACCCATGCGCCGGTCTACGTCAAAACGGCCCGCGCGTCCGCCTTCTACGCATCCCGGATTGGAAGATCTTGAGCACAGAAGTTAGGACCCCTAAACGTGACAATGTTACTGTACCAAGCCTACAACTCATCGCTCCAATAATCAGCGAAGGGTTGGGTCCGTCGGCACGCGGCTGTGGCGGCCAGGCTCTCCAGCCGGAGCTCGTCGCGGAAGGTGGAGTCGGCGTCGTCGTTGCGGTGCCATGCCCAGCGCGCCGCCGTCGCGTTCACCACGCTCAACCGGCCATGCCCAAAGCTCGCCTCCCTCATCAACGAGAGCCGAGCCAGCTTATGATTCTTCTGAAAACTGCGTGCGGCGACCACACAAACAGGACAGAAAGGATTTAGCTATGGAACGAATCAATTTAGTTGATTAAAGCCTACGCGTCGTTTGCAACTTACTCGAATGCAAGCCCTTCTCTGTTCCCGCCGTCGCCGATTGTGATGTGCAGCGGCCCACACGGGTTCGCCTCGTTGTCATAGACCCTTGTCTGCAACAGTTAACATGTGTCCTTCAGGCTCTCACACTCTCACGCGCACGCAGATCAAGTCGGAGAGGCAACAACAACTCACGAAGCGTTCGTAGGCGTGGACGTGGCCGGAGAAGACGACGTCGACGCGGGCCTGGTAGAGCAGGCGCTCCATGGCCTTCCTCATGGCCTCCCCCTCGCCGGCGTGCGCCGCGTTGGTGTTGTACCACGGGGCGTGCAGCAGCACGACGAGCCACGGGGTGGCGCGCCGGTCGACCCGGGCGAGGTCGCGCGCCAGCCACCCGTACTGCTCCGAGGTCGAGTTGAAGGCGGCGTACGAGCCGAGCATGACGACGTGGACGGCGCCCCCGGCCGCGTCGAAGGAGTAGTAGAGCGCGGACGTCGACCCGCTCTCCTCGTGCGGCATGCGCCACCGCGTGGTGTAGGCGACGAACGGGCCGGGCGAGCCCGGGAGCGCCATCCCGGCCTCCACCTCGTGGTTCCCCTCGGTGACCATCCACGGCCGCCGGCTCGCGTGCTCCTGCACGAACCGCCCGAACGTGTCCCACAGCGGCTGCTGGGTGTCGGCGTAGGCGAGGTCGCCTGGCACCAGCAGCATGTCGTAGTCCGTCTTGCTGACGTGGGCCAGCGTCGACGCCGTCCATTCGGTCTGCCCAAGGTCCCCTGAGATCCAAACCGTGAGATCGCACGGCCAGGGCAGCGTGCAAGTTGCGCAACCAGAGGCGATAGATTTCGTGCGTACCTGCGAGCGCGAGCTCGATGGGGAGAGCGGCGGGCGGCGTCTTGAGGGCGAACTCGTCGCCGACCACGCCGCACCGGTAGTAGTACACGGTGTCAGGATCCAGAGGTCCGATTGTGACGTGGTGGATCTTGCCGGAGGAGTAGAGGTAGTAGCGGTACGAGGTGTGCTCGCCGGTGGCCGACGTGGTGTAGCTCCCGGAGGCCCTGCCGTACTCCACCACCGAGTGCCCGTGCTTGGCGTCCGTGACCCATGAAACTCTCATATGGTTCGCCCCGACAACCGATAAATGGACCTGACACGCAGATGTCAATCAAGTTCTCCGCCGGCCGGCCGGCGTCGATAAGTGCACTTTGATCGACGTGCATACCTGTTGAGGGTGGGAGGCGGGTTTGTCGTGCTCCGTGAGGATGACACGGCCCGGTGGAGGCCGGACATACTCGGCGGCGGCCGAGACGATCAGCGTGCCGACGACCAGGAGTACTACGAAATGCGTCGTTATCCTGTTTGGCTCCATGGCCTCGACGTGCACGAGGGGTATACAAGTCACCTGGGAGGATCAGCTCGACATCGTCGTGCATGGACCATATAGTGTGGGGGTACTCTGGCATTATCAACGGCGGCCAGCGACGATGGCAATGGCCGGGCGGGTGGTGTCGATGGCGTCAAGGAACGGGAACGTACGGTTTTGCGCAGCCTTTCGCTTGAAGCGTCGTAGCGCAGAGTGGTGCTGAACCACACCCGCGGCACCCTTTGCTTGGCGGTGACTTCTCCGTGCGACTCACCCACCTCTCGCTTGCTTTAAGCGCTTGCGTAGCGAGGAGCAGAGCAGCCATGCACAGCAGGCAAGTAGAGACGGTTTTTCGTTTTCTTTTGGGACAGTCGATCGTTTTCAGCCATCCGTTGCAGACCCAATTAGACATCTTCTTTTACCTTCAACCATTATTGTTTCTTTTCTTCCTCTCGCACTGCCGCTCCAGCCCAGGCCTAACAGCTTACCACCGCAGCCGGCCCGCGGCGCTCCTGTGACCGCCTCACCGCCCCGCCCTCCCATCAACCATCGCCACCGTGGTGCCGCCACCCTTGGCTTCCCTCTAACCCTAGACATGACCAGCTTTTTCTAGCGAACTTGCACCCCCCAACCGCACCCACCCACACATCTCTAAGATAGATAATGGGGTTGTCTTCCGCCCTAAGATAGATATCGGGATAGCCTGCCACCCTAAGATAAACCCAGCGGGCTTCTCCGACGAGCTCCTTCCTTCCCAACGTTGAGCTCTTTCCTTTCCTCCGGTTGTTCCTTCCTTCACACCAAAATCGGCCCAAATTCTACATTCAGGTTACTTAGAGCATCTGCAACCGGACTTTACAAATCCGGCCACTCAAACGCTCGCAGACGCGGCCGGACGCGTCCGTGGGCACTGACTAGGCAACCCTTAAATCCTGTCGTCCACAACCGTATATCTCATATCCGGTTTCTCATATCCATACTAGCAATGCACCGTAGATAAAAAGAACATAGATCGTCACACAAACATAGAATCAGACAGGAAATGCACATTCCGATCACCAGAAGATCACCGATGGATGTCCAAAAGATTGGCAAAATTCACATAATTCACATAAACGACGGACAAATTTGAACTACAATACTAAGAACTAGAAACTGAAGACAGAGACGGCGGAGATTCACCACTTCCTCGCGGGCCTTTGCCCTTCCGGTCGCCGGCGCAGCTGTAGGTGTTGGCGGCTGGTGGCGGATCGTCCGAGTCATCGGAGGAGGAGCCGCCGCCGTCGTCGTCGGAGTAGGAGAGGATGACGAGCCCTTTTAGCCACTGGACCACCCTGTCCTGCTGCCGCTTGAGCTTCGCGAGCTGAGCTGCCTCTGCCGCTGCCTCCGCTGCCTTGCGCTCGGACTGTTCAATGGCAATCCGGAGCGCCTTGGCATTCTTCCGGCGGAGCCGCCGCGCGTCCATCTCGCGGTCGTAAGCGACCGGCGGTAGACCCATTCGAGGAGCCACACGTCCTCGTCGGGCTCCGCCTACATTCCGCGACGGCAGCGCACGTACTGCTCCGCCTCCCTCCTCTCCCTTTCCCACTGCCGCTCGCGGCGAGCGGCGCGCACCTTTGATTCTGGCTGCGTGTCCGGGCCAGCAGGGCGGGCACAAGCACCCACCGTTGCCCACGTGGGGGAGCAACAACCGGCGGGGGCAGGGGACGGTGTAGGGGAGGCGCGGATTGCGCATGCCGACTGTCGGAGCTGCGTCCAGGCCGGGTGGGGCCAGCGCCGGCATCTGAGCTGTACCGACAGGGAAGTTGCGGCTGCGGTGAGGCTGCAGATCCGGAGCTGCCCCCGGTCTCCATCTTGGACCGCTCCAAGGCGATGCGGAGGGCAAGCTCATAGTCCGGATCCAGCTCGGAGTCGGAGCGGCCGCCGGAGCTCGACATTGGGTCGGATTCAATCAGAATCGGTGTGGGGAGAGGAGAGGACGGAGCGAGAGAGCAGAGTGAGTGAGTTAGGGTTTCAGAGCGATGAGCCGGATGGGGTTTTTTGTGGGACATCCGTTGGGTCAATGGTGGGCCCGGCCTTATCAGGCGGATGCGCCCGAGCGTGCCCGGGCCACCCCATATCCACACCATATTTGGGCTGAATATGAGGGGTGTCGATCAGCCCGGACGTTTGAGGCGTCCGTCTGGGTCAAAAAATCAGGACCGATCGGTGACCAGGCGGATGGCCCGGACGTTTGAAGCATGTTTGGGGCGCCTGGGTGTAGGTGCTCTTACTTGTAGCTATTGTGTTTTCTTTTACACTACATCAGCAGCGCGCCTTGTCGCGAGGGTGTCGGTTTCAACAATGTGCCCATGCATGTAATGGTGAAGTTAGTAGAAAGGCAGGCTTATCATATGTATTCAATCAGGATAAAATAATAAAAAAATATTCAAGTGTAATCGGAGCAAGACATCATCAATATATACCAAAACTACAGATTCAAGTGTAATCGGAGCAAGACATCATCAATGGATACCAAAACTACAGTACAACACATCTCCATAGCCACCAGAATGATAGTACAACACATTTGAAGAATGGAATGTTCATATACAGGGTAAATTAAAGGATGCAATGTTCATACACCGGTAATGGGCATGCGCGGTGGACAGGTCCAGTCGTCTTGAACAGCAGTGTCAGAGAGAATGACTCTCATTGTGTTCTCATTGAGCCTGAGTCTCAGATGGCCTTGTGAAGCCCAAGATGCTCTAGCAGGAGATCAAGCATCATTCTAACTGGGATCCTTACAATGCTTGTCTCGGCCTGTGTCATAGGAAATTTTAGAATGGTTATATAATTTTCCAGAGTACTAAAGTTGACAACAGTTGGTTTTATACCATGAAAACAAAGGTCTGGGTAACTAAAGGACAATAATCTTTGTTGTGCAAGAGTTTTATTAGATTCTTACTGTCCTATTCGACAATTGAGACAGTAATTGAAAAAAAATCAAATGCTACCATGAATCATAAGATAAACCAGCAGAAAATCTAAAGCCTAATCATCGGACAAAGTCACACACATGAGCAGATCGCTTCAAGTATTGTACAAAGAACAATGGCCTAGGAAACCAATCCACAATGCAGCGAGTTTGCTACAAAGAAAATCCTAAGGACAACCTGTACACACTCATACGCAAGCGTCAATTCTGGTGTTTCCAACTTTAATGATAGGCTAATCGAAACGAGAGGCCAAGCAGTCCTGGATAATCATTTTGAAAAGTCTAATTAGACAATGTTAAGTGCAAGAGAGGCAAGGTGACTAATTCAACAATGCGCCAGGAACGGCCAGAAAAAGATGATTGCACTCACACATCCATTGTAGTTCTTGTAGTCCTTGTTTGTTTTGCAACAGGCAGACCAATGTTACCAAGAATGGCATTAACCATAGACTTTGGGCTGATCAGCTCTTCAGTTAATGAGACACCAAACGATTCGATAGGTATAATATATTTGGAAACAGAATGTGTCAGGCCAGGCTCAAAAACAAGAATGACACGATAAGTAAGAAAACAACGGTGGCACAAGTTAATATGTGAATAGGTGGCCTTTAGATCGTTTAATAGATTCATTATGTGAGTATTCATACTAAGTAAAACTCAATACCACAACTAAATTATAATCAATAGATTTGGAGTATTCTCTCTGAAAAGGGCAGCATTTTTATACACAGCCCGAATAACAGTAAGATCACTCACGTGAACCCTAGATCGATACTACTGAAGTACAGAATTTATAAGCGACCGACAGCTCGTGTTTACCTTGTTCATTGGTGGCACCGTGGACTGCGTTTTCCATGTTCCTGTCGCCGGCGTGGTGGACATGAGTTCCCTCCATGCACTGATTGGTATTGAGTAGTCAGTTGCTTTCAGATCACAAAGAACTACATCAAACAAAGATGAATCTAGCTAAAGGATGCATGTCCTGCATACAATGTATATTAGACAATGCTAAGAGCTAAAAATATTGATTGGTGCAAGTTTGAAGAGAACAAATCTAAATTACATCATACTTGAATCTTAGCAAAGCAAATGGTCAAATAATATATGTATGAGTGGTAGAAGAATAGCAATGGCCCAAAGCAGATACGCGAAACAACAATCAGGATCCAGAAAGTCCAAGGCAAGGCCTCTAAAAAGAATCTGCTCCACACAAGAAGAAACCAAAGACATTTTTACAGCAACATAGCCAGTCCTGCCAAATAGTACATGAATTAAAGAAGGAAACGAGCTTACCCAGTAGGAGCATGACTGGCACGACCACCGACAGTAGAGGCGAATGACAGAATCGTCCGTGGAAGGAAAAATCGAGCACGGCAAGTAATCTGCAGTGCAAACCACGCGTCAAATATAAAGCTTCCGCCACACACCAATATGAGTCTCAATCCAAAAAAGTAGAGCCAGACCAGGCCAAGACACTAATATGAATCTCAATACAAGGGCACAATGAGCACTGAAGATTTTTCAGCATGTACCATACATCTAGAATAACATGAGCAGCCCTCTGCAATTTATTACTGATGCCCATGCGTATGTTACGTATATTTACTAAGTATATAATTAGCAAAGGAGAGAGAGAGAGAGAGAGAGGGGCGAATCTTACCAACGAGGGGCGAGACGGGGAGTGGTGGCTAGGTTCCGCCGACGTCCAGCAGGCTGCCGATGTCGTTGATGATCCGGTCGGCGTCGTCGATGAAGAGGGTGGCAACCCCGGCGACGAAGCCCGACGCGCTGCCGCCATCCTCCTGCAGCGACTGCAGCTGCCGGAACTGGTCGTCCACCATACCCTAGGAACAACAGATCGGCCACGCCGGAGGCAACGGGTCAGGTCGAAATGGCGACGACGACGACGACAACCCCCTACTGGATGCTCCAGCGTGATGTCACACTTTGACATAGGGTATAGTACACACGTATGCAAAATCTCTAGCATCTAGACTCTATCTTAGTACATTCTCTGATGGTGCAAACTTTACATATGAAGATAATTAACTTATCTAGACCCCAGGACGGAGGAAATCATTTCAATCGATCTTAATAATACCTTGGTATGCTTTATATTTTTCCTGGGACTAATTATGTATGTGGTGATGACACAATCCTAGTGGGATAGCATCACCCATTCCTTGTTCAAAGCAACATCACAATAAACCAATCCGTGTCACAAATCGAAGGTGGGGACTGGACAACGAGCTATGTCCAACGGGAAGCAACACCAGCAGCTCACAATATAAATAAAAAGTGTCATCAGTAAAGTAGTTGACAATAAACTATAAGCTCAAATCATAGAACTATTGTTGCAGGTCAAAACAATTGAAGTATGATTTACCAATCTACAAACATAGGCACATAAATAAAATTGTTTGATTCTTGCCTTTACATATATAATATAAACAGAGACACATAATGAGGACTCCTAATAAAAAATCTCAGTTTTTGTTTCGCTAATTTACAGTGAGAAGAGAAATAAAAACATGTACAATCTGGAAGTTCAACTACTTTCAATACAATTTTCTTCTGGTTTCTAGTTTTTCTTAGGAGAGAACAAGTAACACAACTGAATAAAACAAATCAAAGATGATTAAGGGCTGATGCAGTACAAGGAAAGTAAGAGGAGGAGAGGGGGACAGACCTCCCTGGACATGCATATCGCCCCACCTCCCTTGCCCTTCTTCTTCAGGTCCTTCTGCTCCTTGCTCATCCATCCCCTTCTTCTCCTTTTCTCTGCAGCACATGGACGGGGGAAGCACCAAATTGATGCCCCCCAAAACACAAATCGGTCCAAATCACAAGTATTATACAAGGTAAAAAAATGATTTTTCGGTAAGGAACAGAAGAGGGTAGATAGAGGGAGAGGGCCGAGGATACCGTGGCTGCCGCTATGTTGTGTTGGGGAAGAAGCACACCCCCTCTACCGCCGAGTGGTGGTGGAGAAGCTGCTCCTAATATAAAGCTATTCCTGCAACCTGTAATAACACACTCAAGTTAATGGGATAAGCACACAAATTATCTATCTAGTACAAATCCCCTTATCGCTGTTGTAGTTATCTTTTCCTTGATAAATTGTATTGCTAGGGAGGCCTTCCCTATAGTTTTCCAGTCAAAGTTATAATAATAAAGATGCATATTTTGGCACAATTATTCTCTAGCTAATCCACTTGCCCTCTTATTCTACTGACTGGTGACAAGGCATGAGTGTGGAAATATTCTAGAGCATGCATCTCAGTCAACTGTATGAAAGCCTTACAGAAAGATCAATTGATTTAAATTAATGATTGTATACTACGTACCCTAATATTATAGAGCAGCCACCATCAAATGAATCATAACTCATGAGGAACAGACTGAAGGATAATGTCTCAGTTGTTACACTTGAGCAGCAAACAAATTAAAACGATCAATTTAGAAGCAAAAAAAACTTTTTTAGATCAATCTATCTGAGTGCAAGAGTGCAGTGCAGAGGCAGCCCTCTTGTCCAGTGAAAAAAAATGATGTGTGCATACAATGGATACATACACACACAATTTGCTCCAGTTTGAGTCATCCAAAACTAAACCATAACATGATGCGCGCACACAGAGTTTGCTATGGTTTTCTTCACGGATGATGAACCCAAACGTCATGCCATCCAAAAGGAAGGTGCAAACTAAACCAACACAAGGTACAAAGTGTAGATGATGTTCAGATGTGGGGGTAGATTGGGGGAGAGGAAATTCACCATGTTGGTTCTGGGTGCCTGCTGTTAGGAAAAATCTTTAGGTTTATTGCAATCGGATTATTTGCCTAGCATTAGATCACCTAAGATATGATTAACAAAGAGGTTTGTGAGATCTTACAGGCTTGCTCGATGCAGGCACAGCGGAGCCCATGATCTCAAGTGGCGAGGATGAGCAGCACCAGTGGCGCCAAGGTGATGTAGTCGTGGAGAGGCAGCAGCTCACCCAGGAGCTTCGCGGTGGCAGCAGGAAACCGCCGGCACAGCCTTGCGGCGGCTAGCGATGGAAACGGCCTTCCCATTGCGTAACACACCCCTAGATCGGTAGGTTTGAGGGAATTAAGGGGCTAGATATCATGTACGTGAACTCAGGTGCCATAAGTATCCAGGCCCCACCCTTTATATGTGTGCTCGCAATAGGGGACCAAAACCATCTGTTGGTTAGAGGTGCCCCCGATCAGGGCGATTCTGTTGGGGTCAACAGCCACGTACGTTGGTTCGTGGCCCATACCCTTAACGATACTTTTTACCCGGTCAAAGCCGAGATCAACCAACATTCTCCCCCTTGATCGTTAGGCTCAACTTCATTCGCCCATTTTCCATAGGAATAATATATAGAAGTAAGGTGTTACAACAGCGAATGTAATGCCATTAAACCTCAATACTTATAATACATCAGCCTACTTCAAAATGGAAAACATATTACTTAATGGGGGTGGTTTGTTTCGAAGGTCCTTACTTCCAGGATCAAAAAGGCTTTCCAACAACCCATGCTAGCAACATAATCTTACAATTGGGTGGTAAGCCTTCGATAAACGGATCCGTAAAACATTCAGACATACTCATACACTCAACTTCAATAGCTTGATCCTGGATTCTATCTTTCACAACAAAAAACATATTGTCAATGGTTTTGGCAACGCCATTTGACTTGTTGTTACTCACAAAGAAAATTGCACATTCATATTGCAGTAGGTGGTTTAGAAATGTTGTCTACCACCATAATTTCGAGAATAAAACTTATTTGACATACAACCTGCTCAGTAGCCTCTTAACATGCCACATAATAAACTGCATCATTACTGATGCCATCATTGTCATTATGGAGATTTTCCACGATATAGCTCCATATGCGAGGGTGGGGATGTAACATAACGTGGAAACTCAATATCCGCACACCTCGCAGAAAACAATGTCTGAATAGCCTACGATATTGAGGTTACTAAGACCTCTTATTATTGAGCATGTAAACTTTATTGCCTTGATTTACTGCGAAACTTTTCAACGGCCTTTCGAGTTGTCCATTTCTGAACTTGTACATTTGCCAATTATCCCGATCATAAATAGGGCACATTTATACTTGAATACTTATATTGCTTCTGACAGCTAAAGCATAAGGAACTAACATTATCTGATCAGTTCATAATGGTTCCTTGAACACTAAGATGTCCACTTTTATTGCCCTTAACTTTAATAGCAGGTGAGACAGAGTACTAGTACATAACCATTTTTTCGTACTCTATTGACGTATGCCATCATAATAAAACTTATACTCCTTTTGGACCAATATCTTGGCAAAACTCAATACAAGCAAAGTAATATGAGGCATCACCAAGACTCATACTCATAAATAGAAGATAGAAATTTCTTGGCTCGACAAAAATATTTCATCTTCACAAGGTAGTGAGCTTACTCCCCCTCGACTTATGGTATGAGTGTCCCAGCGCTTGTCTTGTTTCATAATTGTATTTCTTTGAATAATATGCCTCATGTCAACTTTATCTTCATGACGGAACCTTACGGTTGAGTCATACGTACATTTTTCACTCAGCCAACACAAGAGCATGTTATAATAATAACACAAGCGTCACAACAACTCACCAAGAAAACTCTATTGAGTTACATCATTATAGCTCATAACTTCCATCCTATATGGCAAGAACGCGCTAAGATGATCATTCACACACATTATTAAACGCAGGGAAATTGTTAAGGCTCAACACTAAGTGTTGCATTAGGAATTTCTTCTCAAATTACCTAATGCATATGAACAAAGATCTAATGGAGTTATCCTTAAGATTCATATTCACATGCTCCAGGTTCCTTGATAATCACTTTAAAAATGGAGAACATAAATCCAAAAACTTGATGACAATCATCTTAGCTCTAAACCACAACACCGTTGGGTAGAAGATGGCAAAGAACTTCATGAGTTGCGACACATGATTATAAAACAACGTTGGTTAGAAATATAAACATGAGCCACATGATACTGACAAACTTGCCACTTCAATAAAGTGTGACACATGATTATAAATGACGTTGGTCAGAAGTATAACCGCAGTAACATCATAATCAACATTAGATTAGCAAGCTTGCCACTTCAACATTCATGTGTGCTTCATAATTCTCATAAGGGAGCAAGTACATGTAGTTTCTCATTAAAAAAAAGTCAAGACATTCATGTGATCTTTCACTCACTATAATCATTCATTCTCTTCATGTGATCTTTCACTCACTATAATCATTCATTCTCCAAAATAAGACTTCTCGTTGGTTCCATCCTACTCGGAGAATTAATTGATGCGTTCATCATTTCCAATATTCAATGAGACATTCCATTCTTCCCCTCGAAATGTGGTAAACATGACCACAATTTCAACGAGGTCTCATTATTCACATACACCTTAAGAGTGCCATGGCACATATCATTATTGAAAATAATTCATTCATAAATATTCTCACCACATGGTAAGACGATCATAAAAGGGTTGATTATGAAGGACAAAAGGTTCATATGAATAAACAAAATGTCTTCTATTGCTTTATTCTTTATTGTCCTCGTAGCAAAACCCCTTAAAGCCGATCTTCAATGGGTAAATATCTTTAAAATGTTCCTTAATAGAGCCCAAGTACTTATTGACATATACTAAAAAAATACATTCTTTATCTCAGAGGAGATGGTATGCTTCATGATAAGGAGTGAAATATGGTTTCTCCCACTCAATTGCTTTCAGGTCATACTTTTCCATCTTGTCATCAGAGTTCACAATAGAAAACTCATGAAGGTCCAAAACCTCTATCATTAAGAGAGCCCTTTCCTTCCATTTGTGAAGATCAACTCCATTGTTCAAATAAATGAACTCAACTTTGTGGTCCATTGCTAAACAAGGACACGATTTTATGAGCATCATTATTAAACATCAAACAAAACACTTGAATGGCCTCAATCAAAACAAGATACTCATGTTCTAATCCGTATCACCGTTGGGTTGAAAACGGAGAAGATCACTTTTGATCCAAAATTTGGACATGACAATAATCAACGTTTGTCAGAATATTGTCATATACCATAAAACATATGCTCATAAATGACATCTCTAACAAAAACTTCCTATTTTGGCTCTAGAAACTTCGAATCACATAATGATCAGCAAACTTATTACTAAATTAGTAGCCAACATTAACATAAAGCACCATTATATGGTGCAATCCTATGTGTTATCACAAACATGGATTCATAATTTATCACTGATCATCTTACATTAAACTTTGACATCATAATGTCAATAATATCAATAAAATATGTCAAGGTTTATCATTAAAAAACTTCAATCACATCAGAGTAAACATTAGATTGACACCCTTTGTGTAATGACACCATAAACATTCTCCAAACAAAATTTGGATATTACACCATGCTTTCACCGAATAATAACATTTGGTAAAAATTTAGCAGTCAATAAATGACAGCTCATGACCATGATATGACATTAAATTTCTCTAAATATTCTTCTTCTGTGAATCATTATGCCGAGCCTCCGTCACCTTCTGTCAATGCATGCCAAAAGACACAAAATGCACCTCACATAGTGGTTTAACATTATGGCTCATCATCATTAGACTGCGTAGTGCGGTGCGGAAAAGCCGAACCACGCGGCCACTAACACTTCCTTAAGATGGCCTCGGCCAGACTTGAGAGATGATCACAACTTAAACTTCATGCTCAAATAAAATCTTCGAACAAAATGTCCAGAAACTTTAGAGAGGTACACGTAATCATGCAAATAAAATCATCTCATCACGTTAATAATTCAACATTAAAATGCTATTAAAGAGAGATTATCACTAAAAAATAATACCATATAAATAACATCATAATCTCATAGCATTATTCACCCCTTAAATTTCAGACATTCTCCAATTTAAAACAGTACATAAGACATTATTTGAAAAATTCAAACTCCATAAACTGTACTGAAAACAAGAAAATGCCTGAATAATTCATCATACATATTGGCCACATCATTCTCATATTAAATATAAATTTGACAACATTAATTTTCAATGTCAATAGATATTTAAAATGATACTCAACATTAAATTTCATGTGTCAAAATAAAACAAAAAATATTTCTTATTGGCTCCTTTTAATTCTGTAAAAATAACATAATTTTCTAGCTATTTTCATTTTAAAACAGTGCAAGACATTTTGAGAATCATCATAATACAAAATAGCACTGAATAAGGGAAAATACACAGAACATCAGAATTGGCCCATGAAAACCACGTCAGACTTTTATTGATTCGGCCTAGGAGAAAAGATTCAGAGGAAAGAAAAAATCCTCCCGGGCTTAGACAAACTCGGCCGAAGCCCAGCCGCAAAAGCGGCTTGTAAGACTCCCGAAGGCCCATGCGGCCACCGCCTTGATCGTGGCCGTACGATCGAATCGGACGGACCAGATCGATCTCTAGTGGAACAAAACCGCCACCAGTCGAAACCCTAGCCCTCATTTTTCTCCATCCATCCCGATTTTCTCGCTCTCTCTAGAGGAGTGGTCCAACTGCGGCGGCGACGGTGAGGTGCGCACACACAAGAAGACACGGCGGCGCGAGGCACGCCGGACATGGCGACGCGGTAGCTTCGCTCGCCGGAGCAGCGTGCACAAGGACTTGGTCCGGCGCGCTCCTCCGTCGAGCGTAGCTCCGGAGACGCGACCACGTAGCCGAGGCGTTTACGGGCATTTCGCCGGCGGCTGCCGGCGCACGCTTTGACGGCGACGGCGAGGAACAAGGCACGAAGTCCAGCAGCGGTTGCATCTTCTTTCCGCGCCGTAACGAGAGACAGCGGCGTTCCGGCCATGGCGTACACGCACGGCGGTGGCCGTGGCCGTGCGGACCCTAAGGCCGGCATGCTCATAAACGTAAGATCCAGCCCCTCTTTAGTTTCTTTTCTTTCGATTTGAGGCATGGGATTGACTTTGTAGGGTTCCCAAAAATTTGGGGATTGACTAGAGTTAGGGTTCGTCTGAATTGGGGCTTTCTTTAATTGCGCCAATTCATCATATTCTAATGGCTAACAGGGGCTAGTTATCATGATTACATTAACATTATGCGGAAGCATGGCAAAATAATAATAATTAGACTAGCCGAACGGGTTAATCATCATTATTCTCTGATTAGGACTAAACCCCCTAGCGAATTAGATCTTGACCGAAAAGCACAAACCCTAAAGATGGCTAAAACCAACAGTCTAAACTTAATCATTAACCTTAAACAATGATCATCTGAACTTAATTGTTGATATTAACATAATTAGATGATCATTAGGGATCTAATCTAGGCTTACACGGCTCAAGATACCATTGTTAGGAAAAATCTTTAGGTTTATTGCAATCGGATTATTTGCCTAGCATTAGATCACCTAAGATATGATTAACAAAGAGGTTTGTGAGATCTTACAGGCTTGCTCGATGCAGGCACAGCGGAGCCCATGATCTCAAGTGGCGAGGATGAGCAGCACCAGTGGCGCCAAGGTGATGTAGTCGTGGAGAGGCAGCAGCTCACCCAGGAGCTTCGCGGTGGCAGCAGGAAACCGCCGGCACAGCCTTGCGGCGGCTGGCGATGGAAACGGCCTTCCCATTGCATAACACACCCCTAGATCGGTAGGTTTGAGGGAATTAAGGGGCTAGATATCATGTACGTGAACTCAGGTGCCATAAGTATCCATGCCCCGCCTTTTATATGTGTGCTCGCAATAGGGAACCAAAACCATCTGTTGGTTAGAGGTGCCCCCGATCAGGGCGATTCTGTTGGGGTCAACAACCACGTACGTTGGTTCGTGGCCCATACCCTTAACGATACTTTTTACCCGGTCAAAGCCGAGATCAACCAACACCTGCTCCTCCACCTCCTCAGGCTGATTTGCTGCAGATGTGGCTGATTTGCTGGTTACGGTTGTACCCACAACCTACAGAGACGAATCGAGCGTTAGAGAGAGAGCAGGACAGAGGAGAGGGGAGAGGAAGCGGTGGCTTACCACCTACACCTGACCTGCGCAGGGGAGGGGAGCTAGAAGAGCCGCAACATCTTCTCCATGGGATGGGCCTGCACACAATCACGCATCAGAGGAAGATGAAAACCAGAGGAAGAAGAAGAAGAAGAAAAGGTAAGGAAGGATGCATACCGAGGCTCTTGACGGGATCCTGCGGATCTGAGCTGCGGGCTCGAGCTTGGCCACGGCCGCCGCCGCGCTCACCAATGCACCGATGGGGGACGCGCCGCTCCCGTCCGGCCCTGAAGGATCTGAGCTACGGGCTCGAGCTCGGTCACGGCCGCCGCCGCACTCACCAACGCGCCGATGGGGGACGTGTCGCTCCCGTCCGGCCCTGAAGACCCCGTCGGCTCGGAGGAATCGATCCCGCGAGGGGCGAATCCACCGGCCACGGGAGAGAAGGTGAGGGGATTGGGAGAAGGTGAGGGCCGGCAGCAACGGGGAGAGGGTGGGGGCGCGGTGGGGGTGGTGGTGGACGACGGCGGCGACGCCGGGGAAGTGGGCGGCGGGGGAGGGGGCTAGGGTTAGGGGAGGGGGCTGGGACGTGAGGACGCGCGGGCGGGGGGCGAGTGCGGGGAGGATGCGACTAGGGCTTGCCACGGGAGCTGCTGGCTTTTATAGGCCTCTATGTGAAATGACCAAAATACCCCGGTGGAGGCATGGTATTTACATATTTCTGCCATTACTATTCATTGCAGCAGTGCCAGCTCGAGCTCCGACGGCCCAGGTTGATCCAGATGTTGATCCGACGTCCAAAAACGCATCAAGCAAACCGATCCAACGGCTGAAAGTCACTGACCTCTGAGGAGGCTTGTACATCCATCCTTCTCTTATTTCTGGATTTTACCTAAATCTAAGTTGCCTACTATGGGAGCGCCTATATGTCATATGCTGGATTTTATTTAACTTCCAGTCACTTTTTGATATGCCCTTAGACTAGTCACAGTGGGAGTAACTTCAGCAGTAACATCGAGTTCAACTCAGCAAATTTGCTTATGTGACAGTGAGTTAATCAGGAGAGAGGTAGTTATAGTAACTTAGCTAGTTACTGTAACATCACATATCCCAATGCAATATGAGTCTATAACCTAATAAATAAAGCTTTGCATGTTACCACACTTATGTTACTACCCACTATAAAGATAGTAACATAGTCAAAGAATATGTGCATGTTACTAGTGTATGTTACTCACTATTATGGCTAGTCTTAGATTAACATCCAAGGCCAATCCAAAGCCTCGTGATGGGCCCGTTTCTTTCCTGCATTGACCCACCATGCATCCACGAGGATGCATGCAAAGTTTTTCATTCCCGGAGAAGTAAATGCATGCAAGTTTTGCATTTACACTGATGCTACGACATGTACGATCCTAAGCTCATCTTATTTTGAATTCGTGATTGTGACTTGATTAGAAAATACCCATCCGGTTGAAGCTTGCAGAACGATCTTATGTTATGGAACAGAGGGTTCACAAATACTCCTTCCGTTTTTAAATATTTGACTTTTTAGACATTTCAAATGGACTACACCATATGGATATATGTAGACATATTTTAGAGTATAGATTCACTCATTTTGCTTTGTATGTAATCACTTATTGAAATCTCTAAAAAGACAAATATTTAGGAACGGAGGGAGTAGCAGGTAATTACACATATTGACTTGTGCCATGTGCAAATCTCCACCTTCTTTAGTTTCGCACAAACATAAAAATAGTAGTCTTTTATTCTCGACAATAAAAATATATATTCTATAATTACAAAAATGCCTGAAATATATGTACGCATGTAATATCTCTGGTCATATCAGAAGCAGACATGTCCATATCGTACCTCAAAGAAAAATTAAATTAAATAGGAACACATTTCTTTCTAAGGGAGAAAGAATTATCAAAGTCAAGCTAGGTGGTGTTACCTAAAATAAAAATGAGAATGGAAAGAAAACAAAATTTATTCTAAGGAATAAAGAATTAAGGCCATTGGTATTACCTAAAAGAATAAATAAAATGAAGGAAGAATAAAAATGGACACACACAAATTCGAAAAGAAATAGCATTTAGCTTTTAGTACAAATTTAGTTCATGAATAAAACACAGAAGAACACATTAGCACAAGCGATGTGCTAAAATAAATTGCACATAAATTATGCAAAATTTGTGCTCTTCCATGTTGTGCAACATAAGTGTAAAATAGTGCAAACAATGATTATGGTTTAATTGAATTAATCAAAAATGAATTCCATTTTAACTCTCTAACCGAAATTAAGCAGTCACGTGATTACTCAACCAAACAGTCACCGCTTATACAAAGAAATCCATTTATCAAATAATTTACTAAGCAACAAAACAAAGACAAGGGGAGACATTAGCACAGAGAATATTATAAATATTTTTTCGTGTCAGACACTTTTCACCAATAAATAAAGACATAAAATATATTAACAAAAAAGGTTAAATATATTTTTAAATAGAATTTCAATCTAAGGAGGATAGAATCGTGAAAGTGGTGTTCTCTGAAACAGAAACAAAAGTGAAAATGAAACAAAATTTATTCTAAGGAAGAATGAATTAAGAACATTGGTATTACCCTAAAAGAAGAAATAAAATGAAGAAAGAATAAAAATGACCAAAAAAACTTTAAAACGAAATTGTACTTTGTTTTATAACAATTTAGATCATGAACAAGAACAAAGAACATATTTAATCTAAGGAAAAATTACTTATGGGAGGGGTTTAATCCTAAAAAGAATGACAGGAAATTTAAAAAGAATATTTATATTATACTACTATGCCTAACGTGAGCAAGTTATAAATACTTATTTTCAAACTCTTTTCTAATATGTGGCAGTTAGAATATATTGATAATTGCACATAAATAACACAAAACTTGCACTCTCCCGTACTATGCAAAACAAGCGTAAAATAGTGAAACTTTTATAATATTTGTGATTTGATGGAATTAATTAAAAATGAATTCCATTTTAAGTCCCTAATACAAATTAAGTAGTCATGCGATTACAGAAATAATCATCACCTAAACAGAGAAAACCCAACACACAAACATTGACTAGGCAATAAAAAGTTAAACATTAGCACATGCAAGATAACTCGGCAATTTTTTCATGCCAAGTCACTTTTTTAGTAGTAAACCAAAACATATAAAAATGTGAATTAAAAAACTAAATTTTATTAATATAGAAGTTTCAATCTAAGGAATCGGATCCTGCCTTGGATTGGAGGGAAGATGGAAAAGAAGGTCCACGCTTGTCACTCATAATTCTTCATACAGCCCAAAACCAAAAGGCCCCCATCATCTTCTCCCTCACCACTGGCCACCACCTCTGTATGTATTCCCCGCCTCCGGCAGCAAGCACCAACGTATAAATTGCCATAAATCTGATTCCTTTCATCGTAATTTGTACTTTTTAGTTGACCGGTAATACGTGATTGTTTTGATAATTTGTCCTACTCGATTACTTATCTTGATGGAATTAATACTTGATGATTGTTACTCCTCACAACAAAATTGATGGGTTACTTTACCGAAAAAGGCTTTCGCCCCGCTTTATATTATAAAGCAAATGCCCAAGCCAACAATCCACAGAGGTTCAAACACACACACACAAAGGTCTCAAACACACAGGATCCAAAAGGGTTAATGCTGAGGGCACAGCTCAACAAGCCCTAGAACAGAAATAAACGACGGCATCTAGTCGGGCTCCGGGGGTGGCGGAGGAAGCGGAGGCGCCAGGCGGAAGGCGAGCAATCGAAGGTCGGCGAGGAGGGTGTTGATGACGTCCCGATCCTGAGGGCGGCTAAGCGGCCGCCAAAGCTGCAAGTACCCACACATTTTAAAAATGTCGTCAGTAGCACGTCTGAGAGGGACCTTTTGGATGACAAGCTTATTGCAGACAGTCCACAGCGTCCAGGCAAGGACCCCAATGCAGGGCCAATGGATATGCCGGTAGCGAGGGGGGAGGCATGGATCTCCGCGAGAAGGCCAGGGAAGTTGGAATTGCACCACTGTCCGCCAACCGTCTCGCGGAAACTGGACCATAGAAACTGGGCCGTGGAGCACGTGAAGAAGATGTGATTAGCATCCTCCACCGTGCCGCACAGGGGGCAAAGCCCATCTCCGGGTCCGTTACGCTTGAGGACCTCAACTCCGTAGGGGAGACGACCACGCATCCATTGCCAAAGGAAGATCCTAATTTTCAGTGGCAGGCGGATGTCCCAGATCAAACTGAAAGGCTCGGGGGCGGGCGAGGGCGTGATGGCCGCGTACAGGGATTTAGTTGAGAAGCGACCGGAAGATTCTAGACGCCAAGAGATGGCGTTCGGGGTGTCATTGACGCTCATCGGGAGAAGGGCGATGTCCTCGAGGAGGGCATCCCAGGCGGCCACTTCGGGCGGGCCAAAGGGGTGGCGAAACGCGAGGCGCCCTAAGTCAATAAGGGCCATCTCAACTGAGACCCGAGGGTCAACAGCAATGGCAAATAGCTCGGGAAAGCGGGCGGCCAGAGGGGTGTCGCCAATCCACCGATCAAACCAGAACAGGGTCGCGGACCCAGTACCAACCGAGATGGAAGTGTCAATGCGAAGCACAGGGAGCAGCTGGATGACGGCCTGCCAGAACTGGGAGCCGCCCGATCGCTGACAGAAAGCCAGAGGCTGTCCACGGAGGTACTTGTTCCGGATGATGGTGAGCCAAATGCCTCCGTCGCCATTAGCAATACGCCATAGCCAACGGGTCAGGAGGGCGATGTTCATGCGCCGGGAGGATAAAATCCCTAGACCCCCCTGTCCTTGGGTTTACATATGTCCGGCCAATTGATCATATGGTACTTCTGTTTGTCATCCTCGCCAGCCCAGTAGAATCTGGATTGGTACTTGGCGATTTCCTTGTGCAGCGTTTCATCAAGGCTATAGAAGCTCATGAGGAACCAAAGAAGGCTGGCGAGTGAGGAGTTGATGAGGATCACACGCGCAACCTTCGATAGCTAGCGCTCTTTCCAAGGCTCGACGCGATGTTGCATACGGGTCACCATGGGGCGAAGGTCCGCCACGTTGAGGCGCGAATCACTAATGGGGATCCCCAGGTAAGTCGTGGGGAAAGAACCCAGCCGACAGTTAAGTCGGTCAGCAATAGCCCGAGCTTCCACCGGAGGTTAGCCAAGAACCATCACTTCGCTCTTATCGAAGTTGATCGTCCTTGGGTTTACATATGGGTTACTTTTACTATTTGAATGAATTGAATTGATTATATATTATACATGGGGGTATTTTATGATCAGGCCGTGTGAAATTACCTACTGAAACAGAACGATACATCAGCATCGGCTCACTGTTTGAATCTAGGTACATAGCTTGAACAACCTGATGACAAACAACTACTCTCTATTAGTGCAGTTAAGTGGTAGTAAATCAGTTGGAGATTCAGAACTTATCATGTTCATTCGCTTGGCTTTGTTTTCATGCCCATGCACCACTGGAGCAAAGTAAAGCGGTAACTATTCTTTCAAAAAGGGAAATTATTAAAAGTAGCATTATTGTGAACCAAATTAGTTGTTGCACATTGCTTAGGTACAAAATGAACATTAGTCTTTAGCCCTATCAACAATTTCACAGTAGTAGGTGTACATTCTCTTTCTTTTTTCCAATACTAGGTGATGGACATTTGTTTTCAAATACACTTTAAAAATGCAGTGTCAATTTTGGAAAATGAAAATACATTGATGAAAAGTAGCATTTTTACCACTAAATTTTGTTCATGTACATTTGTTTAGCATATACCGAACATTTTTCCTTCACAATAAGTTATGCATTTTCTTCCTTTTTCCAATGGGACGTGATGAACTTTTTTTCATATTGCATTTTTGAAATGCAGTGCCTACACTTATTCAGAAAGGGAAATACAGTTATGAAAGGTACCTGTCTCATACCTTATTTAGTTGACGTACATTACCAATCCAGGCACATACATTTTTCTTAAATGCACATTGAACATTTTTCTTTTGATGAATCAACATTTTGATAACTCTAGTTTACATTTTTTTCTCTTCTAAAAATAATAGTAAACATTGAACATTTTTTCATTACATTTATTAAGCACATAATGAACATTTCTGTTTTGATGAATAAATATTTCATAACTTTCTTTACATTTTTTGCTTCTAAAAGTAGTAAACAATGAACATTTTTCCAATACACTAATTAAGCACATAATGAGCATTTTTATTTTGATGAGTCCACAATTTCATAACTCTATTATGCATTTTTCTTCTTCTGAAAATAGTAAACAATGAAAATTTTTTTCAATAAATTTACTAATAAGCACATAATGAACATTTTTCTTTCACCCTACCAACAATTTGACATCAGTAGTTCTACATGTTCTTATTTTTTCCCAATAGTAGGTGATCACCTTTCTCCAAACGCCTTTTTTGAAATACAACAACAGCATTCTTTTACCACCTAATTAGTTTATATACATTTATCAAGCACATAATGAACTTTTTCTTTGACCCTACCAACATTTTCACCATACCAGTACTACAGTTTATTCTTTTTACAATACTAGTTGTACATTTTCATCCTTTCTTAAGAGTATGTGATGAACATTATTTCCACATGCATTTTTAAAATACGATGTCAACACTTTTTGAAATGGGAAATACAATTATTAAAAGTAGCATTCTTTTACCACCAAATTAAATTTGATGTACCCTTATTAAGCAAATAATAAACATTTTTCTTTCACCCTAGCAACAATTTCACATTAGTAGTTGTATATTTTCTTCTAATTTCCAATTGTTTTATTTTACAGTTATTGTGTTCTGACCATAGCGCGATGGGTAGAGTAACATCCTTTTCTCCTTGAATACAAAAATTCTGTTGATTCAGGTATCTATGTCTGAAAGTACATAGCAACCTACGATGGTATAGAAAAGGAGAATTTTTAAATGTTCATATTATCCTTTTTTCACCGTGACTTTCTTTTAATTATTCTGTTCTATAGCTTCAGAAATTTATTCCTAATTCATACCTAGATAAACTTGGTCAAAATGTATATCCAGACCACATATAATCCATTATTTAGATACCTAGATAATATTCTGTCACTTTTAAATTTACTTCTGTCTTCTGGCTTATGTTTTTCTTCAGCTTGCTGTCCAAGCTTTAAGAGAAAAAATCGTGTTTCAAATGCTGACATACAAGTACAGCATAATTAGATTACCTTTTCACAAGGATTCCTCGAGAAACATGTAAATCTATTTTTGAATCCACGACCTTTCTCATTGAACTTTTTAATCAAATCCAGTGCAGAGAAAATTATTGTTGTACACTTATTTTTCTTTCTCGTTGTTTACAAGCTCTACACATTGTGAACGGAGAACTGTGGATTCAAGCTGGATTCAAAATATTAAGATAATTACTAACTGAACAAGAATGAAGTCTTGAGCAAGTAGATTAACAACTAAGGATGCAGTAGTTTCATGCGAACTTTGTAGCCTGAATATTTTTAATATACTCCCTCTATAAAGAAATATAAGGGTGTTTAGATCACTACTTCATGTTTTTGTACATTGAGCAATACAAACATGTTCATAAATTTCTATTGGTGCTGGTTTGTAGGCTTTTATAAGACAACTAAACTTTTACACCATCGTGATTGGGAAAATATCTGGTGCACCGGAGCTTGTGGTCTACCGGTGCATCGAACTCACATTATGCTTTTAAAATGTTCAAAAAATTCTAAAAAAATTTTAGCACGCTCACACAACATCAATTTAGGTAGTCACAAAATTTCAAGTCAAAATACGAAACATAACTTGAAAAATAAAAATGACAAATTCAACAATGAATATTACATAACATAACTTGGGTTTTAGATTTGGCCCATTATTACGCTGATGTCAAATTTGTCATTTTTATATCTCAAAAAGTATTTCAATTTTTTATACAAAATTTTGTGACATCATACATTGTTGTTGTGCTAACATGCTAGTGTTGGGAAAAGTCGCATGGAAAACAAAAAAAGTTCTACGCACACGCAAGATCTATCCATGGAGATGGATATCAATGAGGGCGGGAGTGTGTATATGTACCCTCGTTGACCGTAAGCGGAAGCGTTTATTAACGCGGTTGATGTAGTCAAACTTCTTCGCGATCCAACCGATCAAGTATCGAACCTCCGTGTTTAGCACACGTTCAGCTCGGTGACGTCCTCGCCTTCTTGGTCCAGCAAGACGGCGAAGTAGAGAATGAGTTCCGGCAGCACGACGACGTGGTGACGGCGGTGATAATGCTATCTCCGCAGGGCTCCGTCTAAGCACTACGAAAATATGACTGAGGGCGAAACTGTGGAGAGGGGCGCCACACCCAGCTAAGAGATTGTCGTCGCTGTGTGTGGCGGCACCTCCCACATTTTTACTCCTAATGAAGCAGTTGGTGGGATTGCGTCTAGGTTTTTTTATTGGTTTTTTTTCTTCTAAATATCGATGTTGGCTTATAAGTTGTCCCCTGCTCCAGTTATGTATGTGAGGAAATCCCACCGGCGTCGGTTTTTAAATAGGCCGTGATTTTCGCATTGCCAGGTCTGGTTGTTAATCGTAATTTTCTCATGCAAGTTTCCATATCTCCTCCTGTATTTTCTTTGAGATGAGATCACTTTCCCACCAAAAGACCCAATCAGTACAATATCTTTTATAATAAATAATAATCAATCCGTACCTTCACCCTCCCTGCTCGTTCATTGTTCCTCTCTTCCGAACCAATCGCGCACAACTAGCACACCAAACAACATGAGGTACACAAACAGCCACAAATCGGGCGAGGTGGCGAGGCGGGATGGTCATAGAGGTCAATTCCGGGCGACGAGGCATTGGGAGGCATGGAGCGGAGGTTAGCAGAGAATTGCTCCGAGTCATGGCGGCGAGATCCAGGCAGGCCATCTACGTGACCGGCCGGACCAAGAACTGGGACGGTGAGAGGCCTCCAAGCCTGATCCAACTGCACAAGATGGCGCGGGAACGGGGGCGCGAGCTTGGTGCTGACGCAGTAGCGCGACAGGGCATCAACGATGTGTGGCCATTGGCACCGAGCCGCGACGGCGGACGGTGCTGATGGATTAGGATTGCAAGTTTCGGCGAGGATCCCTGCAAGCGATGCAATGATTGCCACCGGGCACCGGAGCAGGATCCACCGCGGTTCCAATTCTCGATTATGAGCCAAAGTTTCCCATCAAAGGTGAAGCCACAGGCCAGCACCACAGATGAGTACAAGATCGATGATTGTGTACATATGAACAATATGGACTTTACAAAGAAGGCCAATAAACGTGTTATTATCAAGGAAACCGAATAAAAAGTGAAACTAAATTGGTCATCCTATTGTTTAATGTTTGTTGGTTGCTTGTTTGTCAGCCTCGGCTGGCACAACCGTAGGGCTTCGGCTGTACTTGGAATTTTGAGTTCTATATGAGATGTACTACGACTTTTTCTTCTTTTTATTTATTGGAGCAAGTTGGCATTTTTGTAGGAGGAAAATCAATATTTATCGCTTTACAAAAAAAATCACATGTCATTGTGTTCGACACATATTTCTTAATTATGACTTTTGTTTTGATACTTTAGAATAATTAAGGCAGTTGAGCTGGTTTGGTTTGGTGATTATTCTAAAACCGATATATACCTGATTATATGTTATTTCTGGCTGCACTGGTTTATCCTCTAGAGTATTTCAAAATAGGGTTCCCACAAAAAAAAGTTTATTTTATTTCATTTCAGAGCGCCGAAATAGCATGGAGGTGCCATATCTGCACCAACCCCCTCTATGTGATATCTATAATGTTGACCAACATTCCCAAAAGACCCCAGAGACAGGTAATTGCACATAATATCTTATAGTTCAACACATTGGATATGCATATACTTAATCTGATTTTTCAATGACAATTGTATGAATAGTGATGTCCTCACAGGACTTTAACCCCATTTGGTAAAATATGCAGCAGATCGTTTTCATATCTTTCCCTACAAAAATGTACGTTGAGGGAAAAAGGAAAGAGATCCGCTCCATACAGGAACATGCAATCTAATTGAAAAAAAAACAAAGCCTACGCTCCCGATCTCCGTCCATGGCCCTCCTATATGATGCGCCACCGTCTTCGGAGAAGAGGGTGTTCAAGGGGAGGTCCAATCTTCACGGTGTAGGATCGATAAATGGATGGGGATAACTAGCTGCAAGCAGCCGGACAATGGAAAATAAGAGATTATGACCTGACGAGGAGGATGCTCACCGAGGCTTGCAATCCGAACATTCGCCGATCCACAACCCGCAATACTATCCCACACAACCACGCTCAAGTCGTGGAGCATGGGATAGGTGCAATCCGCAAGCGAAACCACGAACTCTAACCCACACAACATGATCTAGTCGTGGAGCACGGATTAGGAGCAATTTCTCAAGGAATCACGAGAATAAGGGTAACAAGAGCTCTCCAATCTCAGGAGTCTATGTCTTTGGTCTTTGATAGAAATGACAAAAGTCCCCAACGAAGGGAAGACCTAGCCTATTTATAATCAGGACAACCCCCTGGATAGGTGTGAAATTAAACTAGCTTTGGGAACCAGCTTAGGTGTGAAACAGAACTAGCTTGGTTTGACTCTCGTTGGAAAACTCTCGTTGGAGGTGGTTGGCAGTTCCCGACCAAACATTGTTCATTGGGGTCGAACAATGTTTCCTTCAGCAGCAAACTCGAGTTCTGGGAACCTTTCGCAAGTCAGGATACCCAAACTCGTGCAAAACATTGTTCCATCAGAATTGGAACAATGTTTCTTCAGCAGACAACTCATTTCTTCATGAATTCCTAACTTTGTTTCTTCGCCATAAAACATTGTTTTGCACGGACTTAAATGTGTTTGGCCTTCTTCGATATCGCACCTGAGTTCAACCAACAGGAAAGGAGATGAAGGTACAACCATGTTTTCAAGGTCAAATGATAGACTTAAGTTAGCGTTCACCTGATCATGTATGTGCATTGGGTGACTTCTTGTGATTAGACCGTTGATGGTTGGTGGTGTGGTGTCCATGATTGGGCTGTCCTCATCATCCTCCCCCTCTTGAGAAGGATTGTCCTCGACTCTAAAGGCCCAAAGTATGGGGAAATATTAGAGACATTAAAGGTTGGGCTAACACCATATTTTTCTAGAAGATTGATCTTATAAGCATTGTCTTTGATCCTCTCAAGCACCGCAAATGTTCCGTCACCACGTGGCTGCAACTTGCACTTGTGTTGCTTAGGAAAATGGTCCTTCCGAAGGTGTACCCATACCAAATCACCTTGCTCGAACACCAGCTTCTTCCTGGTCTTATTTACCGGCTTTGTATATTGTTCAGTCATTTTCTCAATGTTCTCCTTTGCCTGGGCAAGAAGTTTCTTGACGAAATCAGCACGCTTACTTGCATCAAGGCTGGTTCACTCCTGCATTGGCAAAGGAAAACGATCGATGGGAGCAATAAGTTTGAATCCATAAACAAGTTCAAATGGGCAAAAGTTAAGGGTCGAATGTACCGCCCTGTTAGACACGAACTCCACATGAGGTAGGCACTCTTCCCACATCTTCAAATTCTTCTTGAGGACTGCTTGTAGCATCATGGACAATGTTTGGTTGACAACTTCACTCTGTCCATCAGTTTGTGGGTAGCATGTCATGGAATATAGGAGCTTGGTGCCAAGTTTTCCCCACAAGGTCTTCCAAAAGTAGCTCCGAAATTTGGTGTCACGGTCTGACACAATCGTGTGTGGTACTCCATGTAGCAGCACAACTTCCTTGAAAAACAGATTAGCAATGTGTGAAGCATCATCGCTCTTATGAAATGGGATAAAATGTGCCATTTTGCTAAAATGATCAACTACCACAAACACCGAGTCACTCCCCCTCTTAGTCCATGGTAAACCAAGAACAAAATCCATAGAAATGTCTTCCCACGGACTATTCTGAATAGATAGAGGAGTATATAAACCATGAGGATTCAAGTGGGACTTAGCTTTGTAACAAATCTCGCATCTCATCACGTAGTGTTCCACATCACGTCTAAATCACGGCCAAAAGAAGTGATCAATGAGTACACTTTCAGTTTTCTTGGCTCCAAAATGTCCCATGAGACCACCAGCGTGAGCCTCCTGCAAGAGCAACAAACGAACAGAACAATCTGGGATGCACAATTTGTTGGGGAACGCGGTAATTTCAAAAGAATTCATGCGATCACGCAAGATATATCTCTAAGTGATGCATAGCAACAAGTAGGGATAGTGTTGTCTACGTACCGTCGTAGACCGAAAGCGGAAGCGTTATGGCAACGCGGTTGATGTGGTTGTACGTCTTCATGATCTGACTGATCCTAGAACCGAAGGTACGACACCTCCACGATCTGCACACGTTCAGCTCGGTGACGTCCCCTGAACTCTAGATCCAACTGAGGTCGAGGGAGAGTTTCGTCAACAAGAAGGTGTGGTGACGATGATGATGAAGTTACCGGCATAGGGCTTCGCCTAAGCACTACGATAATATGACCGAGGTGGAAACCTGTGGAGGGGGGCACCGCACATGGCTAAACAATCAACTTGTGTGTACTAGGGTGCCCCCTGACCCCGTATATAAAGGAGCAAGGGGGGAGGCCGGCTGGCCCTCATGGGGCGTGCCCCAAGTAGGATTCCTACTAGAAATCCTATTCCTAGTAGGTTTCCAACAAGGGAAGAGAGGGGGAAGGAGGAAGGAAGAGGGGGAAGGGAAGGAAAGGGGGGGCACCGCCCCCCTTCCCTTGTCCTATTCAGACTCAAGGGGGGCATGCGACCAGCCCCTCTTGGCCCTTCCTCTTCTCCCACTAAGTCCCATCTCGGCCCACTAGTTCCCCTGGGGGGTACCGGTAACCCTCCGACACTCCGATTTTATCTGAAACTTCTCCGGAACACTTCCGTTGTCTGAATATAGTCGTCCAATCTATCAATCTTTATGTCTCGACCATTTAGAGACTCCTCGTCATGTCCATGATCATATCTGGGACTCCGAATAATCTTGGGTACATCATATCACATAAACTCATAATACCAATCATCATCGAACGTTAAGCGTGCGGACCCTATGATTTCGAGAACTATGTAGACATGAAAGAGACACGTCTCCGGTCAATAACCAATAGCGGAACCTGGATGCTCATATTGATTCCTACATTTTCTACGAAGATCTTTATCGGTCAAATCACATAACAAGATACGTTGTTCCCTTTGTCATCGGTATGTTACTTGCCCGAGATTCGATGGTCGGTATCTCAATACCTAGTTCAATCTCGTTACCGGCAAGTCTCTTTACTCATCCCGTAATACTTCATCCCGCAACTAACTCATTAGTCACAATGCTTGCAAGGCTTATAGTGATGAGTATTACCGAGAGGGCCCAGAGATACCTCTCCGAAACACGAAGTGAAAAATCCTAATCTCGATCTATGCCAACCCAACAAACACCTTCAGAGACACCTGTAGAGCACCTTTATAATCACCCATTTACGTTGTGACGTTTGGTAGCACACAAAGTGTTCCTCCGGTATTTGGGAGTTGCATAATCTCATAGTCTGAGGAACTTATATAAGTTATGAAGAAAGCAGTAGCAATGAAACTGACATGATCAAAATGCTAAGCTAACGGATTGGTCATGTCCATCACATCATTCTCCTAATGATGTGATCCCGTTCATCAAATGAGAACACATTTCCATGGTTAGGAAACATAACCATCTTTGATTAAAGAGCTAGTCAAGTAGAGGCATACTAGGGACTATATGTTTTATCTATGTATTCACACATGTACTAAGTTTCCGGTTAATACAATTCTAGCATGAATAATAAACAGTTATCATGAATTAAGGAAATAAATAACAACTTTATTATTGCCTCTAGGGCATATTTCCTTCAGTCTCCCATTTGCACTAGAGTCAATAATCTAGATTACATTGTAATGAATCTAACACCCATGAAGTCTTGGTGTTGATCATGTTTGGTCGCGGAATAGGCTTAGTCAATGGGTCTGCTACATTCAGATCCGTATGTATTTTGCAAATCTCTATGTATCCATCCTTGATCTTTGCACGAATGGAGTTGAAGCGTCTCTTTATGTGTTTGGTTCTTTTGTGAAACCTGGATTCCTTCGCTAAGGCAATTGCTCCAATGTTGTCACAAAAGATTTTCACTGGACCCGATGCACTGGGAATTACACACAGATCGAATACAAACTCCTTCATCCAGACTCCTTCATGTGCTACTTCCGAAGCAGCAATGTACTCCGCTTCACACGTAGATCCCACCATGACGCTTTGCTTGGAACTGCACCAAATGGCAGCTCCACCATTCAATATAACTATGTATCCGGTTTGTGACTTAGATTCATCCAGATCAGGGTCGAAGCTAGCATCAATGTAACCATTTACGACGAGCTCTTTTTCACCTCCATAAACGAGAAACATATCCTTAGTCCTTTTCAGGTATTTCAGGATGTTCTTGAACGCTGTCCAATGCTCCACTCTAGGATTACTTTGGTACCTCCCTGCTATGCTTATAGCAAGACCATACATCAGGTCTGGCACACAACATTGCATAGATGATAGAACCTATGGCTGAAGCATAGGGAATGATCTTCATTTTCTCTCTATCTTCTGCAGTGGTCGGGCATTGAGTCTAACTCAACTTCACACCTTGTAACACATTCAAGGACCCTTTCTTTGACTAATCCATTTTGAACTTCTTCAAAACTTTATCAAGGTATGTGCTTTGTGAAAGTCCAATTAAGCGTCTTGATCTATCTCTATAGATCTTGATGCCCAATATGTAAGCAGCTTCTCCGAGGTCTTTCATAGAAAAATTCTTATTCAGATATCCTTTTATGCTATCCAGAAATTTTATATCATTTCCAATCAACAATACGTCATCTACATATAAGATTAGAAATGCTACAGAGCTTGCACTCACTTTCTTGTAAATACAGGCTTCTCCAAAAGTCTGTATAAAACCATATGCTTTGATCACACTATCAAAACGTTTATTCCAACTCCGAGAGGCTTGCACTAGTCCATAAATGGATCGTTGGAGCCTTCACACTTTGTTAGCACCCTTTGGATCGACAAAACCTTCGGGTTGCATCATATACAACTCTTCTTCCAGAAATCCATTTAGGAATGCAATTTTGACATCCATTTGCCAAATTTCATAATCATAAAATGCAGAAATTGCTAACATGATTCAAATAGACTTAACCATCGCTACGGGTGAGAAAGTGTCATCGTAGTCAACTCCTTGAACTTGTCAAAAACCTTTCGCAACAAGTCGGGCTTTGTAAACAGTAACATTACCGTCTGCGTCGGTCTTATTCTTAAAGATCCATTTATTTTCTATGGCTTGCCGATCATCGTGCAAGTCCACCAAAGTCCACACCTTGTTCTTATACATGGATCCCATCTCAGATTTCATGGCTTCAAGCTATTTCGCGGAATCTGGGCTCATCATCGCTTCCTCATAGTTCGTAAGTTCATCATGGTCTAGTAACATGACTTCAAGAACATGATTACCGTACCACTCTTGTGCGGATCTTACTCTGGAAGACCTACGAGGTTCAGTAGTAACTTGATTTGATGCTTCATGATCATCATCATTAGCTTCCTCACTAATTGGTGTAGGAATCACGAGAACCGATTTCTGTGATGAACTACTTTCCAATAAGGGAGAAGGTACAACTACCTCATCAAGTTCTACTTTCCTCCCACTCACTTCTTTCGAGAGAAACTCCTTCTCTAGAAAGGATCCATTTTTAGCAACAAAGATTTTGCCTTTGGATCTGTGATAGAAGGTGTACCCAACAGTTTCCTTTGGGTATCCCATGAAGACGCACTTCTCCGATTTGGGTTCGAGCTTATCAGGTTGAAGCTTTTTCACATAAGCATCGCAACCCCAAACTTTAAGAAATGACAACTTTGGTTCATAAGGCGTCGTCTCAACAGATTTTGATGGTGCCCTATTTAAAGTGAATGCAACCGTCTCTAAAGCATAACCCCAAAACGATAGCGGTAAATCGGTAAGAGACATCATAGATTGACCACATCTAGTAAAGTACGGTTATGACGTTCGGACACACCATTTCGCTGTGGTGTTCCAGGTGGCGTTAATTGTGAAACTATCCCATGTTGCTTCAAATGAAGACCAAACTCATAACTCAAATATTCTCCTCCATGATCAGATCATAGAAACCTTATTTTCTTGTTACGATGATTTTCCACTTCACTCTAAAATTCTTTGAACTTTTCAAATGTTTCAGACTTATGCTTCATTAAGTAGATATAACCATATCTGCTCAAATCATCTGTGAAGGTAAGAAAATATCGATACCCACCACGAGCCTCAATACTCATTGGACCGCATACATCGATATTTATTATTTCCAACAAGTCAGTAGCTCATTCCATTGTTCCGGAGAACGGAGTTTTAGTCATCTTGCCCATAAGGCACGGTTCGCAAGCACCAAGTGATTCATAATCAAGTGATTCCAAAAGTCCATCAGCATGGAGTTTCTTCATGCGCTTTACACTGATATGACCCAAATGGCAGTGCCACAAATAAGTTGCATTATCATTATTAAACTTAAATCTTTTGGCTTCAACACTATGAATATGTGTATCACTACTATTGAGATTCAATAAAAATAGACCACTCAGCAGGGGTGCATGACCATAAAAGATATTACTCATATAAATAGAACAACCATTATTCTCTGATTTTTAAATAACCATCTCGCATTAAACAAGATCCATATATAATGTTCATGCTCAACGCTGGCACCAAATAACAATTATTCAGGTCTAAAATTAATCCGGATGGTAGATGTAGAGGTAGCGTGCCGACCGCGATCACATCGACTTTGGAACCATTTCCCACGCGCATCATCACCTCATCCTTAGCCAATCTTCACTTAATCTGTAGCCCCTGTTTCTAGTTGCAAATATGAGCAATAGAACCAGTATCAAATACCCAGGCGCTACTGCAAGCATTAGTTAAGTACACATCGATAACATGTATATCAAATATACCTTTCACTTTGCCATCCTTCTTATCCGCCAAATACTTGCGGCAATTCCGCTTCCAGTGACCAGTCCCTTTGAAGTAGAAGCACTCATTTTTAGGCTTAGGTACAGAATTGGGTTTCTTCTCTTGAGCAGCAACCTTTTTTCCGTTCTTCTTTAAGTTCCCCTTCTTCCCTTTGCCCTTTTTCTTGAAACTAGTGGTCTTATTGACCATCAACACTTGATGCTCCTTTTTTTATTTCTACCTCCACGACTTTTAGCATCGCGAAGAGCACGGGAATAGTCTTGTTCATCCCTTGCATATTATAGTTCATCACGAAGCTTTTGTAGCTTGGTGGCAGTGATTGAAGAACTCTGTCAATGACACTATCATCAGGAAGATTAACTCCCAGTTGAGTCAAGTGGTTATGGTACCCAGACATTCTGAGTATATGTTCACTGACAGAACTATTCTCCTCCATTTTACAGCTGTAGAACTTATTGGAGACTTCATATCTCTCAATCTGGGCATTTGCTTGAAATATTAACTTCAACTCTTGGAACATCTCATATGCTCCATGGCGTTCAAAACATCATTGAAGTCCCGGTTCTAAGCCGTAAATCATGGCACACTGAACTATCGAGTAGTCATCAACACACGTCTGCCAGACATTCACAATGTTTGCAGTTGTGGGTGCGGGTGGTACACCTAATGGTGCTTCCTGGACGTAATTATTCTGTGCAACAATGAGGATAATCCTCAAGTTACGGACCCAGTCCGTGTAGCTATTGCTATCATCTTTCAACTTAGCTTTCTCTAGGAACGCATTAAAATTCAAAGGAACGGTAGCACGGGCCATTGATCTACAACAACATAGACATGAAAAATACTATCAGGTACTAAGTTCATGATAAATTAAAGTTCAATTAATCATATTACTTAAGAACTCCCACTTAGATAGACATCCCTCTAATCATCTAAGTGATCACGTGATCCAAATCAACTAAACCATGTCCGATCATCACGTGAGACGGAGTAGTTTTCAATGGTGAACATAACTATGTTGATCATGTCTACTATATGATTCACGCTCGACCTTTCCGTCTCAGTGTTCCGAGGCCATATCTGCATATGCTAGGCTCGTCAAGTTTAACTCGAGTATTCTGCGTGTGCAAAACTGGCTTGCACCCGTTGTATTTGTACGTAGAGCTTATCACACCCGATCATCACGTGGTGTCTCGGCACGACGAACTGTAGCAATGGTGCATACTCAAGGAGAACACTTATACCTTCAAATTTAGTAAGGGATCATCTTATAATGCTACCGCCATACTAAGCAAAATAAGATGCATAAAGGATACACATCACACGCAATCAAAATATGTGACATGATATGGCCATCATCATCTTGTGCTCATGATCTCCATCACCGGAGCATCGTCATGATCTCCAATGTCACCGGCGTGACACCTTGATCTCCATCGTAGCATCGTTGTCGTCTCGCCATCTATTCTTACTACGACTATCGCTACCGCTTAGTTATAAAGTAAAACAATTACATGGCGATTGCATTGCATATAATAAAGCAACAACCATATGGCTCCTGCGAGTTGCCGATAACTTTGTTACAAAACATGATCATCCCATACAACAAATTATATCACATCATGCCTTGACAATATCACATCACAACAAGCCCTGCAAAAACAAGTTAGACATCTTCTAATTTGTTGTTGCAAGTTTTATGTGGTTGCTACGAGCTTCTAGCAAGAACCGTTCTTACCTACGCATCAAAACCACATTGATTTTTCATCAAGTGTGCTGTTTTAACATTCAACAAGGACCGGGCGTAGCCACACTCGATTCAACTAAAGTTGGAGAAACAAATACTCACCAGCCACCTATGTGCGAAGCACGTCGGTAGAACCAGTCTCGCATAAGCGTACGCATAATGTCGGTCTGAGCCGCTTCATCCAACAATACCGCCAAATCAAAGTATGACATGCTGGTAAGCAGTATGACTATTATCGCCCATAACTGTTTGTGTTCTACTCGTGCATATAACATCTCAAGATCTATCTCTAGGTGATGCATAGCAACGAGAGGGGAGAGTGTTGTCTACGTACCCTCGTAGACCGAAAGCGGAAGCGTTATGACAACGCGGTTGATGTAGTCGTACATCTTCACGACCCGATCGATCCTAGCATCGAAGGTATGGCACCTTCACGATCTGCACACGTTCAGCTCGGTGACGTTCCATGAACTCTAGATCCAACTGAGGTCGAGGGAGAGTTTCGTCAGCACGACGGCATGGTGACGGTGATGATGAAGTTACCGGCGCAGGGCTTCGCCTAAGCACTACGATGATATGACCGAGGTGGAAATCTGTGGAGGGGGCCACCGCACACGGCTAAACAATCAACTTGTGTGTACTAGGGTGCCCCCCTGCCCCCGTATATAAAGGAGAAAGGGGGGAGGCCGGCCGACCCTCATGGGGCGCGCTCCAAGTAAGATTCCTACTAGGAATGTTATTCCTAGTAGGTTTCCAACAAGGGAAGAGAGGGGGAAGGAGGAAGGAAGAGGGGGAAGGGAAGGAAAGGGGGGGAGGGGGCGGCGCCCCCCTTCCCTTGTCCTATTCGGACTCAAGGGGAGGGGGCGGCCAGCCCCTCCTGGCCCTTCCTCTTCTCCCACTAAGGCCCATCTCGGCCCACTAGTTCCCCCGGGGGGTTCCGGTATCCCTCCGGCACTCCGGTTTTATTCGAAACTTCTCCGGAACACTTCTGGTGTCCGAATATAGTCGTCCAATATATCAATATTTATGTCTCGACCAATTAGAGACTCCTCGTCATGTCAGCGATCATATCCGGGACTCCGAACAATCTTCTATACATCATATCACATAAACTCATAATACCAATCGTCATCGAACGTTAAGCGTGCGAACCCTAAGGGTTCGAGAACTATGTAGACATGACTGAGACATATCTCCGGTCAATAACCAATAGCGGAACCTGGATGCTCATATTGGTTCCTACATATTCTACGAAGATCTTTATCGGTCAAACCGCATAACAACATACGTTGTTCCCTTTGTCATCGGTATGTTACTTGCCCGAGATTCGATGGTCGGTATCTCAATACCTAGTTCAATCTCGTTACCGGCAAGTCTCTTTACTCATCCCGTAATACTTCATCCCGCAACTAACTCATTATTCACAATGCTTGCAAGTCTTATAGTGATGAGTATTACCGAGAGGGCCTAGAGATACCTCTCTGAAACACGGAGTGACAAATCCTAGTCTCGATCTATGCCAACCCAACAAACACCTTCGAAGACACCTTTAGAACACATTTATAATCACCCATTTATGTTGTGATGTTTGGTAGCACACAAAGTGTTCCTCCGGTATTTGGGAGTTGCATAATCTCATAGTCTGAGGAACTTATATAAGTTATGAAGAAAGCAGTAGCAATGAAACTGACACGATCAAAATGCTAAGCTAACGGATGGGTCATGTCCATCACATCATTCTCCTAATAATGTGATCCCGTTCATCAAATGACAACACATGTCTATGGTTAGGAAACATAACCATCTTTGATTAACGAGCTAGTCAAGTAGAGGCATACTAGGGACTATATGTTTTGTCTATGTATTCATACATGTACTAAGTTCCCGGTTAATACAATTCTAGCATGAATAATAAACATTTATCATGAATTAAGGAAATAAATAATAACTTTATTATTGCCTCTAGGGCATATTTCCTTCACAATTTGTTAGCTCGAAATAGAAATCCATCATGCAAGTGAAACTTTTTCCATCCCTTTCCCTTGTTACACTTTGAAAATGGTTCAGCAAAGTATGAGTCGTTAGCATACAATTCTTTGATGCTTTCTAAACCAAGGATTTTAACATCAAGTTGGGAAAGTAAAATGTGACGCTTAAACAATGCGTCGGCAACAACGTTATCCTTCCCTTTCTTGTACTTGACAATATAAGGAAAAGACTCTATGAACTCACTCCATTTTGCATGTCTACGGTTCAGTTTGAGTTGGCGCTTTAGATGTTTTAAAGATTCTTGGTCAGAATGTATTACAAACTCTATTGGCCTCAAGTAATGCTGCCATGTTTCCAGAGATCGAACAAGTGCATACAATTATTTGTCATAGACGGAGTAATTAAGAGTTGGACCGTTAAGCTTCTCACTAAAGTAGGCAATGGGTTTACCTTCTTGCATTAGGCCAACTCCACCGCGCGACAACAAACGGACGCGGGCATCTGTCCGTTTGGGTATCGAAAAGAGCAGATGTCCGGGGGGCGAACGGTCGGCCGACGCATCCACGCCCAACGCGGCACGCGTAGCCTTGACCCCAAACTGTCCGCCCCACTGTCCAGCGCTCACCAAAGAAAGCCAGTCGTGCCTGGCCCTGCCACCGAGCTCGCTGTGCGCACGCCCCGCCGCCTTGCTCGCCAACACACACGCCCCGCAACATAGCTCCGTCGCCGCGCAGGCCCGGCGTGCAACGCCACCCCATGCTTGCCGTGTACGCCCCTACCTCGACCCGAGCTTGCTGCGGCCCCACCCCGCGTGCGCACCCCAGCCCCGCCCGAAGCGCACCGTGCCCCCGCGCGCGCACCCCAGCCCCTTCCCGAGCTCGCCGTCGCACCGCCCACGCGTGCCACAGCCGTGCCCCGACCTCACCGTGCACACCCCACCCGCCCTGCCTCGCCGCAGCTCGCGCTCACCCCTGCTGCCGAGCTCGCTCGCGCGCATGCCCCGCCACCTCGCACCGCCCCGCCTCGCCGCAGCTCGCGCCCGCCCCTACCGCCGAGCTCGCCCGCTCGCAGCCCCGCCGCCTCGCGCCGCCCCGCTCGCCGCGCCCACCCAAGGTTCGGCTCGCTTCTATCTTCCCGTGCGCTATCATTGGAGTAGCGGGAGGAGCGCCACTTCTCGCCGTGCACAGCGTGGACGTGGCCTCCAGCGATGGCGGCGGAGCGCAGCATCGGTGGGCGTGCTCGGCGGGAGGCTGGCGCACGCGACGGAGCTGAGGCGCGAGCGCGGGGCGGGGCTGCGACACGAGCGTGGGATGGGCCTGCGGCGTGAGCACGGGGCGGGATGGCTGCCCGACCGGCGCGGCTGCAGCGGGCGGTGGGCGCGGGGTCTGCAGCGGCGGGGATGGCGAGCGGCGGACATAGCGGGGCTGGCGAGTGGCGGGGCTATCGAGTCGAGAAGGCACTCACTAATTCGTGGGCCAGCGGGCGGAAACAGCGGACGACGAGACCGTCCGCCCATGTCCGCGGAGACCCATTTGTTGTGCAAATTTGCGCCAGGTTTGGGGTTGGGCCGTACAAAAAATGGACGTGTGCGGACGACTTTGTCCGTTTGGGTCCGCCCGTTGCGTGCACTTTTTACCCCAAACGGACATTTGCGGACGATTTGGGTCCTGCGGTGGAGTTGGCCTTAGAACTCCACCAATGCCAACACCACTTGCATCACATTCAATCTCAAATGTCTTACCAAAATCAGGAAGGGAAAGCAATGGGGCTGATGTCAATCTCATATTCAGTTCTTGGAAGGAATTGTCTTGGGCATCACCCCATTGGAATGGAGTGTCTTTCTTTAGTAACTTATTCATGGGTGCAGCATTGGTGCTGAAATCCTTCACGAACCAGCGGTAGAAACCTACAAGTCCGAGGAAGCTACGTACTTGGCTCACATTTTGTGGAGGCATCCACTCACAAATAGCCTTGATCTTTTCTTCATCGACATCCACACCTTTTGCTGAAACAACAAAGCCAAGAAACACAACTTGTTTGTGCAAAATGTGCACTCTTCCACATTAGCATACAACTTTTCCTCCTGTAGGACAGCAAGCACACATTTTATATGACCAACATGATCCTCCAAAGTTTTGCTATAAATCAATATGTCATCAAAGTAAACCACTACAAACTTGCCAATGAAGGATCTAAGCACATGATTCATCAATCTTATGAAAGTACTAGGAGCATTCGATAATCCAAAAGGCATAACCAACCATTCATACAAGCCAAATTTTGTCCTAAATGCAATTTTCCATTCGTCACCCTCTTTCATTCTTATTTGGTGGTAACCACTTCGCAAATCAATTTTGGAAAATATGGCGGAGCCACAAAGTTCATCAAGCATGTCATCGTGCCTAGGAATAGGGTGTCGATATCTCACAGTTATGTTGTTAATCGATCTACAATCAGTGCACATGCGCATGGTACCATCTTTCTTTGGAACTAAAAGTATGGGAACAACACAAGGGGAAAGGCTTTCCCTTACATACCCTCTGTTAAGAAGATCTTCTACTTGCCTCTGAATTTCCTTCGTCTCCTCTGGGGATTGCTCGGTACGGTGGTCGGTTTGGTAGTGGGGCGCCCGGAACTATGTCGATTTGGTGCTCATTGCCCCACTTGAGTGACAAACCAGGGGGTACCTCCTTGTGAAACACATCCTCATACTCCTGCAAAAGATCAAAAACAACACTAGGAAGAGTTGAGGGTAAATCGTTAGTAGCCAATAAAGTTTCCTTGTACATGAGTACAATGAATGGAGTATTAGGTTCTCTCAATTCCCGTATATCCCTTTTCCTAGCCATCATAACTAATCCCTATTTTTCCCGGGGCTTGGTCATATTTGGCTATGGAGCTTTTGGCTGTGGAAACACTCCCTCACTATGTAGGTGGCTCACTCGTTGTGTATGATCACTCTCTCCCTTTTTCTTTCCTTTTCTTTTCTTCTCATCAAGATAGACTTCCTCGGGTGTCATGGGCAGCCAAGTGAACTTTTTTCCTTTGTGGACAAAACTTAAGCGATTCGCACGCCCACTACTTTGCACATCACGGTCATGCAACCACGGTCGTCCAAGAAGCAAGTGACAAGCGTGCATCGGCACCACATCACACTCAACATCATCTTGATATGTCCCAACTGAAATTGGTATTTGCATGCTGTTAATCACCTTAATTGCGCCACAATCATTCAACCATTGCATGTGGTATGGGTGACATTTTGTTTGCAATTGAAGCTTTTCGACCATCTCCATGCTTGCAATATTGTTGCAGCTGCCACTATCAACAATCACTCGACATATCTTTGAGTCGATAAGGCAACAAGTGTGGAAAATATTATGTCGCTTCCCCTTTTCCTCCTCCACAACCTGGGCATTAAGTGAACGACATACAACCAACACTTGTCCATCAAGTTCCTCATGAGATAAAATAGTTCGTCCTACTTCCCAACCTTGCTCCTCGTCCACTTCATCATTGCCACCGTCAGGGTCACTTTCGGACTCCCATTCACCTCTTTCATTGATGATCATAGTTCTTTTTCTTGGAAATTCCGAAGAAATATGACCTCTTCCTTTGCACTTGTGGCATTGAATGTCACTACTGCGTGTAGAACTCTTTTCTGAGGTGGAGCAGAGGATACTCCTGCTGTAGCTGATGACCTCTTATCTTGATTGCAAATAGCAGGTGAGGAAGCCGTCGTGGCATGTGGGTGTCTAGGTGGTGCACACTCAAACTGAGAACCATATGGCTGTTGTGCTTGCTGCCATGAGCGTGTGGTGGTGCGGCCTTGGAAAGCACGAGTACGACTATTAAGAATATTCTTCTTCTCAACTCTTATAGCTTGATGTACCACATCTTGTATTGTATTATATGGAAACATCTCCACAAAATCTGATATTTCATCATTCAGCCCATGTAAAAATCTCAACATCTTCGCCTCATCACTTGCATGGGTTCTTGTCTGAATTAGCAACACCTCCATCTCTTTACAGTACTCCTCAAACAGTGCGGGAACCTTGAGTGAGCCCCTGCAACCGCTTGTACAATTGCCTCTCATAGTATGATGGGACAAAACGGCGTTGCATGACTTCCTTCATCAAAGTCTAGCTGCGGATATGATTATTGTCTAACATCAACCGATCGTCTTGCAGCTGATTCCACCATGTAAGAGCATAACCAGAGAACTCCATAACAGCAGGATCAACTCTCTTGGCTTCAGAAAAACCATGGATGCGAAAGATTTGATCGCACTTCTCTTCCCACTCAATATATGCATCTGGATCCTCTTTTCCCGTGAATGGTGGCACATGTAGCTTCACTCTCTCTTGGTTGTCACGGTCATCCTGATCATGACGGTCATAATGATGACCATTGCGACCAAAAACAGCACCACGACAAGGTGGGGAGTAGGGTTCATAGTCCCCCATGCCTTCATCTTTGTCACCATGCTCGGAGAGATCTTCGAGGAAGATGGCATCACCATCATGTGTTGCTCATTTCCGGTGATCAACAACAAACCCGCGGGGGTCATGGCCTTGCCCGCAAGCTTCTCTTCCATGCTGCCCACCCAAACGGGGGGCAACAAAGTTGCCACGCCTCCGTTCAACACCAACAGCAGGGGCGCCATGGGCAGCAGCTCCTGCCGCTCTTCCACGACCAACACGGTGATTGTTGTGTCCTTGACATTGGCGGTTGTCAGCGGCCAGCGAGGCAGCGGGGCTGTGTCGATGTTGATCCCTATTACCCGCGATAGAAGACGACCACTGAACATCCTTCGCTTAGCTGCAACTATACTCTCCTCAATAATATCACCAAGTGTTACGCGAGTTTTTGGGAGATCATCTTCCACATGTTGATGTGCATGTACACTCGAGTTGGATCATGTCATGTTAACTCTTGGAAACAAGTGGAAAAAAGAAAAAATATATGTGGACTACACTCAGCTCACCTTCTTGCTTACCCAGATTCTAATGATTCCTTGTCGGCTATGAGTAAGTAGGAAATCAGGAGTAGACGGGCGAATGAAAGGAAGGAAGCTGACGGTTTCTAGGTAGATCTGGGTGGGGTAAAAAGAGAGGGCTAGTGCTGAGATCCAATCGATGCAAACCAAATGAACAAGAAAAATTTGTAGATCCTTGCACCATGTTTGAGCTGCAACACTTGCCACTTCAACTTCTGAAATTTCTAACCCAACTGAAAATGATTGCACACATGCTCGACACTTTCTCTTCTCTGTTCTTGCTCTTGTTTCTCTCTCTTTTTTTGGCTTTTTTCACTCTTTGTTTCCTCTCATTTTTTGCAGCACAAAAGATCCAACAAGACTCAAAGAAAACAACAACAACTTTTGGATAGAACTTGGTGTAAACACAAAGTGGAAAGGAAACAACTATATCTCAGCAAACAAAGGCTTGGATTTTTGTGTGGCTTTTTGGCTTTGGACTCTAGGACGGGGAAAAATCAAACTAAAAATGATAGATCTAGCTAAAAGAATACAGATCCTAGCATGTAAACCTTGATCTGAATACCAGATGATGCGCCGCCGTCTTTGGAGAAGAGGGTGTTCAAGGGGATGTCCGATCTTCACGGCATAGGATAAATAAATGGATGGGGATAACTAGTTGCAAGCAGCGAGAAAATGGAAAATAAGAGATTATGACCCAACGAGGAGGATGCTCACCCAGGCTTGCAATCCGAACATTCGCCGATCCACAACCTGCAATACTACCCCACATAACCACACTCAAGTCATGGAGCACGGGATAGGTGCAATCCACAAGGGAAACCACACATTCTAACCCACACAACACGATCTAGTTGTGGAGCACGAATTAGGAGCAATTTTTCAAGGAATCATGAGAATAAGGGTAACAAGAGCTCTCCAATCTCAGGAGGAGTCTATGTCTTTGGTCTTTGATAGAAATGGCAAAAGTCCCCAACGAAGGGAAGAGCTAGCCTATTTATAATCGGGACAACCCCCCTGGATAGGTATGAAATTAAACTAGCTTTGGGAACCAGCTTAGGTGTGAAATAGAACCAACTTGGTTTGAATAAATGTCTCAGAGGCTTAATGAGGTAGCTTCTGGAAAAATCTCGTTGGAGGTGGTTGGCAGTTCCCGACCAAACATTGTTCACTGGGGTCGAACAATGTTTCCTTCAGTAGTAAACTCGAGTTCTGGGAACCTTTCGCAAGTCGGGATATCCAAACTCGTGCAAAGCAATGTTTCGTCAGAATCAGAACAATGTTTCTTCAGCAGACAACTCATTTCTTCATGAATTCCTAACTTTTTTCTTTGCCATAAAACATTGTTTTGCGCGGACTGAAATGTGTTTGGCCTTCTTTGATATGGCACCTGAGTTCAACCAACAATAAAGGAGGTGATGGTACAACCATGTTTTCAAGGTCAAATGATAGACTTAAGTTAGCGTTCACCTGATCATGTATTTGCATTGCGCGACTTCTTGGGATTGGACCGTTGATGGTTGGTGGTGTGGTGCCCATGGTTGGGATGTCCTCATCACTATATTTGCGAATCTCCTCCCCCAACCCTCCTCCCCCTCGCCCATCACAGATAGCTTATACTGTAGCATAGTTAGTTCTAGAGGTAAATACATCGAGGATCACTTGAAGTAACCAAGGAGCATCAAGAAGGTGTGTTTCTCTAGGTATGAATATCTTATGGATCCAGAGCCTTTCAAAAGGTGTAGTGATTATTTCATTAGGAACAACCAAATTCTTTTATCTTCTCCAAAGTTTCTAAATGTTAGGTACTACATCAAAACATGATCTATGTTGGATCATTGCAATTGCCTTGTAAAATTACTTGACATGATATACGTAGCAAAAAGCAAACAAGTATTTCGCTAGGAATTTGTAAATTCGAATTGTAGAAACAGACCATTCAATATATACTAACAATATAAAGTCTTACCTGTGTGACAACAAAACGACCATTCTTATCCAGGCATAAAAAAAGCAAAAGGTAACATTGCATTTATTTTCCTTGCTAGAAGGGCAGCCACTAAAACTTGATAATCATAACAATTGTGCTTATTAGACTATCATCCATAGCACTTAGGATGTGATTGACATGTTTTCCCAAGCCCTTATTATAACTGTCACACACCCATGGTATTTTATGAAGTTAAAAGTATAATATGAAATATTACGAGATCAGTGAGCTCCCAGAGTGTGTCATGTTTCCATGTGTAGATCTGAACATCATCTTTTGGCTCCTTTGCTCTCAGAAAATTGTTCATTTAGGTGATGGCCACCAACATGGAAAGAAACAACCAGAATAAGTTTTCTGTATTACTGTGTATTTGTTCACAAATATGCAAGAGCTCTTATATCAGATTAGCTCATTTCAAAACTATGATAACCAGAGCTCCTAGAATGAATAAACAGATGTTTAGATATGATGAATAGATTAGATAGAAATACTAATCATACATTTCTAACAAATGAAGTGCATCACTCTAAATAATATACTTGCAATCTTCAGGCTGGAAATGCAAGCAGTCCAACATTAACAACAACATTTTTTTAAATGAAAACAGTCTTGCAATCTTGATATAAGAATTCAACATAAGCAACATCACAGATTCTGCTATTTCATCTCATGATGAAATTAACAATTGCTATTTTAGAAAAAATTTGGTGAAAGGAGCACACGATATATATCAAAGTTTATCATGGCAGCAAAAACACAAAAAGATGACCCATAAAGACACATTATAATATAGTAACAATTGTATATTGTTGTCTATAACCATGCAAATTTACTTTTCACTTCATAGGAACCATGGCAAGCTATGTATGAATATTTAATGTTGGCTTATACATACCCAAAATGGCGTACTTCACCAAACTGTTGAAGAAGCTCATGTCGGCATGCTCGGCGTAGAAGAGTGATGCCTCTCTGCAGCACATCTATCATGTATTGTAATATAGTAAAGCAAGTATTTTAAGATTCTTCAAACTTTATAGTCGAGGAATTGTACATTAAGATGTAGGTGAGCAGTACTGCAGTTCACAATTTCAAAACATGATTGCTAGCTCAATGGTGAAATAAATAGTAATGGTCAAACAGACAACAAAAAAAAGGAGGCATTAGCATCAGGAACATATGCTCCAGTGATTTATGATTTATTATCCTGTATTACACAAGGATGTAGTTTTTTTTGAAACTATCTACCGTGGAGCAAATCCCCACAACCTTTTATTCTAAACTCAAAAATAAAAGAGAGTTACAAGTATGTATAGTACAAAAGAGGAAAACCTACCCTTACTTACCTATATACTAAGGTAGGGAGTTAACCCAAGCCAGAAGAGAGGCCGTGGTTGAACTAGCTAGCCTATGAGATAATAGAGTTACATCATGTACAAAATTACATCTCCACACAGCAAAAGAAGCCCTCTCTCCTCTAAAAGTTCTTCCATTGCGCACATTCAAATATTCCAAGCTGTTGTAAGCATGACTTCAAAGAAAAAGGCGTGCCTGAAGGAAGTCCTTACATGAGCAATACAATGTTGCAAATCATCCCCACCTATCCAGTCAATCCTCATGTAGTTCCATACTCTGGAGCTAAAGTTGTAGGTGATGAAAAGGTGTATCCTGTCTTCATAAACCTGAGCAGCACAAATGACACAAGGATGTAGTTCATCAACTTATGTAGTAGTAGAGTTCTACATGTGTTGGTGTACAAAAGTAGGGGCTCTTCTTTTGACCCCTTTACTTGTGCACGGGCAGTCAGAGCCACGCGCCATGGCCATGCATAGCAGGGCAAGGGAGGGAAGCCGAAGAGAAGCCGGAGGCTCAAGACGAACAAGACAACATCAAGGACCAAGGCCACAAAGTGCAGATCGGTGAAGCAGGTTTCCCCGGCAAGACCCTTGCCGAGAGCGACCTCAGTAGCCCCGACAAGGCCCTTGCCGGGGCAGCTCGCCCACACTAGCGGAGCGGGCCACCCTTGAGCCACGGTCTCCAATGCCAGCAAACACGTTGGACCAGGGCTCGGGAGGCACCTCCATGGTGGCATGCAGATCTTTGTGAAGACATAGAATGCTCAAGATCAGATGAGGATTGGAAGGCAACACTCCCTGCCAAGATCCTTACCGAAGTTATCCACAAGACACCTGGCAAGACCCTTGCCGGGGACGCCAGCGCGCCACGGCAGGACCCTTGCCGGGCCACCCGACAAGACCCTTGCCAGAGGCGACGGCAGGGCCACTGCCAGGCCCGCATCAACCAACTCCCCGCCGCCATTCGCATGCAGCTGCCAGCCCAACCAGCTGGGCAGGGACCTGCGTGGCACATGCAGCTTCCAGGCCGACTCAGCACGCACCTGCGTGGCGGCATGCAGATCTTCGTGGAGGCTCCACCACCGCGCCACCTCAGCTGCTTGCCTGCCTACATGGCACCGCATGCATCGCTCGCCAGGGCGCGTGTCGAAGCGAGGAGGAGCGGCGACGGATGGGACGGGACTCACTCCATCCCCGATAAAGTGAGGGACACCTAAGCCATGCATTAAATGCATCTTGTCCAGTAACACAGGCGATAAGCTCGCAACACTGTAGGCCTTTCCACCTCCCGTGTGCCACTGTGGCAGCCCCTTCGCCTATAAAAGGAGGCCCGTAGCATACGAGGAAATGACTCGGCTCTGTCGAACCACGCAGCGCCCGAAGCTAGTTCAAGAGCTCAAGAACACTCAATACATCCACCAACCAGGACTAGGGTTTTACGCATCCTTGCGGCCCGAACCTGGGTAAACGATCCCCGTGTCAATTACTAATCCTACTCTTCTCACAACCTCGCGCCCCGCAACCGTAGTAGGGATTCTTGTGATCCCATAGGTGTCGTTTCCCACCGACATCTTTGGCGTGCCAGGTAGGGGGCGCAATTGTGAGAATCTGGTCTAGCAGTTGACCTAGCTGTTCCTCATCGCCATGGCTCCGAAGAAGAAGACGACCACGGCGATCGGTTCGTCTGGGACCGGATTGCCAGTACCGGTGCGGACCAGTAGCGGGCCAGTCACGGAGAGGACCCGTGGCGCGGCCCGCGAACATTCGCATCACCCTGGCAGTCCAGGCCCGACGAGTGGCGTCGTTCGCGCGCCAGGCGACGAGCCACCAGTCGCGGGCTCCAGAGACGGAGTCGGGCCCCTCGTAGGTGGCGCGGGGCCCTCCAGGGGTGCTGCGGCCAGACGGCGGCGCGGCAGCCTCCAAGACGCCAACACCAGCGCCCACGGCGCACTCTTCTCAGGTTGTGCGTGATGAGCAGCGCCGCCCTGCTGGAGACCCTGGGCGCCGTCCTGGGAAGAGTCCCATGTGCCCTTCACATGATGAGGAAGGCCAGCATGCGCACCGAGGTGCCGACAAAGATGGCGAACGGCTGCGGGGCCGTGACGCGGCTCCTTCTAACGTGGTTAGAAGTCGAGGCGCATCGCGGTCCACCCAGATTTCGCCGCCACCCACACCAGCAGAAGCCCTAGCACGCGCAGCTGCTCCTCGATTTTCCTCCCGCCGCGGAGAAGCTCGACGAATGGAGGGCCACCGTACGGAGCCTCGTCGGCATCGCCAACAACGATGAGTTGCGGCCGGCAGGACCCGTAAGCCGTCGCTCTGTCGGGCCACCGCACGCCAGCGGAGACCGGGCCGGAGGCGATGCGGTCACGGTGCACTCCCCTCCTCCATCCTGACCACCGCGGGTGTCGGTCCGTCGCTACGCCACTCGTGATGATATCTCCATAGCATCATCCGACCCGCGAATCCATCGCGACCAACACCAGGTTCTTCGGGAGCGAGTTCATGAAGACGCTCGAACTACCATCGAGCGCCGGCATGACGCGCACCACCAGTCGGACAGGCGGGCGGGGCCCACTACGGACCACCCAACACCGGGGGGATACGGTGGCCTACCCTACGAGGTAGGTTGTCCGGCCTTTACCCGCGAGCTGCGGCAGTTCTAGTGGCCCTCCCACCGCACGCTCAAACCCGACGTTGGCGAAAAGTACAACGACAAGACTCACCCGTCGGAGTTCCTCAGCATCTACATCATCGCGATGTAGGCTGCTGGGGCCCGCGACGACAAGGTGCTTGCCAATTACTTTCCGTTGGCCCTTAAGCCCAATGTTATGTCATGGTTGATGCACTTGCCGGTAGACTCCATTTATTCTTGGGCGGATCTGTGTCATGAGTTTGTTGGCGCCTTTACCGGAGGCCACCAAGCTCATGGCCAGGCAAGTGATCTGCATATCATCCCCCAGAAGGAAGGAGAAAACTTGCACAAGTACGTCCAAAGGTTCAGCCGAGTGCAGTACAACATCCCCGACGTTCATCCTGCCGCTGTGATTAGTGCATTCCATCAGAATGTGCACAGTCGTAAGATGCGTGAAGAGCTGGCAATGAACAAGGTCAGGGATGTGGCCGAACTTTATTTTCTGGCCAATCGATGCGCTTGCGCTGAAGAAGGAAGGAAGTACCTCGGCGAAGACGCCGACGCAGAAACCGACTCCACGGATGATACTGTCGCCTTGGTGAAGAAGGGCCGGCGCCGTAACAGGAAGCGCAGTGGCAAGACCATGCTTGCCATCGAGGGATACGACGACACCTGCGCCACCAAGAAGCCCAAGGCAAGTGACCCCGGCAAGGAGGTTGCCGGGTGTGCCGCTTGCCGGGCCTTGGTGGCTGCCGACAAGCCAGGAGGCTCCGACAATAAGTATTGCAAGATCCACCACACCAAAGGCCACAATCTCCAGAACTGCCGGCAAGTAGAGCTGCTCACTGAGAAGCAGAAAGCCGAGTATGAGCGGCAGGACAAGGAGAAGGGTCAAGAGGGTGCCCAAGGATCCGGCAAGAAGCATGGCGGCCAAGGAGGCCGCAGCGGCAAAGATAATCAGCAAGAGAGGCCCGCTCGGGGCCGTGACAAGAAGCAGGAAGACGATGATCATGACGAGGGCGATGAGTCCAGCAACCACGAGTTCCAGAAAGCCACAGAAGCCATGTGCGTCAACGGTGGCGCCTCGCTGCATACATCCCACCGCCAGCTCAAGCTGTGGGCGCGTGAGATCACAGTGGCGGAGCCATCGGTCGACGCACGGAAGCCGCTGAGGTGGTCCAGCATGCCTATCATCTTTGACATCAAGGATCACCCTGCTCGTGCTACCGTGGTCGGGTGCTTGCCGTTGTTGGTCTCACCAACAATCTGCAACCTCAAGGTGACGAAGATGCTGGTTGATGGCGGGGCCGGTCTGAACTTGATCTCACCCATTGTGATCAAGAGGCTGCAAATCCCTGATGGAGACCTCAAGGAGACGGGCATGTTCCAAGGGGTCAACCCGGGGAGGGGCCAGCCGAAGGGAAAGGTCACGTTGCCCATGACATTCGGAGGCGAGCTGAACCACAGGACGGAGAGGATTGTCATCGACGTAGCCAAGATCCCCTTGCCCTACAACGGGATCCTCGGCCGCCCAACGCTAGCCAAATTCATGACGGCTTCACATTACGCCTACAACATGTTGAAGATGCCCGGGCCGATGAACATCATCACCATCTCCTCCGACAAGAAAGATGTGTTGATTTGCGTCGACCAACTCTACCGGGAAGCAGTCGCGGTAGCTGCCGCCAAGGCACGTGCTCCCGCCGACGGAGCCCCGTGAGGGAAGAAGACCGGTGAGACCCCTCACACCTAGTCCGGCAAGCGCACCTCTTCGGGGTGGTGTGCTCCCGTTGAGGAAGTGCCAGAGAGCTCCGCCGGCAAGAGCAAGAAGTCCAGAGCTGCACCACCAGAGACCAAGAAGGTGCCCGTCAAGGAGGACGACGCGGGAGGGGGGGGGAGCTTTCACCATAAGCTCCACCCTCGACAGCAAATAGGAAAGCGAGCTCGTCACTTTCCTGCGGGAAAATGTCGATGTGTTTGCATGGCAATGCTCCGACATCCCCGGCGTTCCCAGGGAAGTGATTGAGCACCATCTTGTTGTTTGTCCTCATGCGCGGCCTGTCAAGCAGAAGGTCAGGAAGCAAGCTCTGGAGAGGCAGGAGTTCATCACAGAGGAGATCAAAAAACTAGAGGCAGCAGGCTTGGTAAGAGGAGTACTCCATCCGACGTGGTTGGCCAATCCGATAGTGGTGCGCAAGGCAACCAGGAAGTGGAGACTGTGTATTGATTACACAGACATTAATAAGGCTTGTCCAAAGGATCCCTTCCCATTACCGCACATTGACCAGATTGTTGACTCCACGGCTGGGTGTGACCTATTATCATTCCTCGACGCCTACTCCGGATACCACCAGATCTTCATGACGAAAGAGGACGAGGAGAAGACAACATTCATCACCCCATGTGGTACGTATTGCTTTTTATGGATGCCTTTCAGGTTGAAGAGTGCTGGCTCAACCTTTGCAAGGGCGGTCCAAATTGGTTTTGAGCCTCAGCTACATAGAAATATGGAAGATTATACGGATGACATAGTGGTCAAAACCAAGGACAAAGCAACCCTTGTGCAAGATCCGGAGGAAACATTTGCAAACCTGTGCAAGATCAACCTCAAATTGAACCCTGAGAAGTGTGTCTTCGGCGTCCCATCTGGCAAGCTTCTCGGGTTCTTTGTGTCCCGGCGTGGGATCGAAGCAAACCCAGACAAGATCAAGGCCATCGAGCAGATTGAGGCACCCCAATGGATCAAGGACGTGCATCGGCTCACTGGCTGCGTTGCTGCCATGAGCCGATTCATCTCCAAGTCTGCGGAGCGTGCCCTTCCCTTTTTCAAGATCTTGAAGAAAGCAGGGCCAGTGGAGTGGACCCCAGAGGCTGAGGCAGCGCTGCAGGATTTGAAGAAATACCTCTCCTCTACCCCAGTGCTGGTTGCGCCCAAACCACAAGAACCGTTGTTGCTTTATCTAGCGGCAACAAATCAGGTAGTTAGCACCGCACTAGTGGCGCAGAGAGGTCGACGAGAAGGCAGCTGCAGTGGCAGAGTCAGCAGATGGCAAGCCGGAACCCTCTCCAGTAGGGCTCGATCCCGGCAAGACTGAGTCCCCGACAGAGGCTGGCGCCAGTGTGACAGGGCCCACGTGACCGGGTGAAGAGGCGCAGAAGAAGAAAATGGTACATCACCCAATTTACTTTGTCAGCTCCCTCTTGTAGGGGGCTAGGTCGAGGTACTCAGGTGTGCAAAAGCTGCTCTTCGGCCTCCTTATGGTTTCGAGGAAGCTGCACCATTACTTCCAAGCGCACGAGATCATGGTGGTCACCCGCCTCCTGTTGCAACGGATACTGCATAACCTAGATGCAACGGGGAGGATCGTGGAATGGGCCCTGGAGCTGTCAAGTTTCGGTTTGAAGTTCGAAAGTACCTCGATGATTCAGAGCAGAGTCTTGGAGGAGTTTGTTGCAGAATGGACCTCGACGCCCGACGAAGAGGTGCAGGAGACCACTCTCCCCGGCAAGGAAATGAGCCACAACTGGATCATGTACTTTGATGGTGCCTTCTCACTGCAAGGCACCGGTGCTGGTGTGCTGCTTGTCGCACCCACCGGAGAGCACCTGAAGTATGTCATCCAGATGCACTTCCCCCGGGAGATGTCAACCAACAACACCGCCGAGTATGAGGGTTTGCTTGCCGATCTCAGTATCACGACAGACCTCGGAGTCAAAAAGCTCATCGTCAGGGGCAACTCACAGCTCGTCGTCAGGTAGATCAACAAAGATTACCAGAGCCCGTTGATGGAAGCTTACGTAGATGAGGTGAGGAAACTGGAGGAGCGCTTTGACGGCATACAAGCGGAGCATGTCCCTTAGACGGAGAATGACATCGCTGACTACTTGTCAAAGCGCGCTGCCTTCAAGCTACCTGTGGAACCAGGTACTTTTGTGTTTTAGTTAACTCAACCATCCGTTGAGCCGTCAACCAGGCAGAGCAAACGGAGGAAGCTAGGCTCCAGCAAGTACTTCCCCGCCGAGCTCCCCAGAGCTGCCGGCGAAGATGTTGCCGTGGATGCCAATCCTGCCGCAGGGCAACCAACTCCGCCAGGACCTCGGGTCATGGTCGTAGAGATGGCCGCTCCTGTGGCAGAAGAGATGCCTTTGGTCCTTGTCGTCGAGCCATAGGCTCAAGCATGGGCACAACACACCATCCGTTTCCTACAAAAAGGAGAGCTTCCTGAGGAGCAGGAAGAGGCAGAAAGAGTAGCCCGCCGGTCTGCTCTGTACCAATTCATTGATAACGTATTGTACAAAAAAAGACTGAATGAGGTGAAATTAAAGTGCATCTCCCGGGAGGAAGGACTAAAGCTATTGGCGGAGATACACGGAGGCATATGTGGCTCCCACATAGGGTCAAGGGCCCTTGCCGGCAAGGCTTCTTCTGGCCCACCGCCCTCCAGGATACAATGGCACTAGTAACCAAGTGTGAAGAGTGCCAGTTCCATTCAAAGAAGCTTCATTAACCAGCCCAAGCCCTTCAAACTATCCCTCTCTCCTGGCCCTTCTTGGTCCGGGGACTCGACATATTGGGCCCCTTCCCCCATGCTGTTGAGGGCTTTGAGTACTTGTACGTCGAAATCGACAAGTTCACAAAGTGGCCAGAAGTGGAAGCAGTGAGGAAGGTGACAACGCAATCAGCCATTGATACGTCTCCAACGTATCTATAATTTTTGATTGTTTCATGCTATTATAATACCCCTTTTGGATGTTTATGGGCTTTATTTGACACATTTATATCATTTTTGGGACTAACCTACTAACCGGAGGCCCAACCCGTATTGCTGTTTTTTTGCCTATTTTAGTATTTAGAAGAAAAGGAATATCAAACAGAGTCCAAACGGAATAAAACCTTCAGGAGCATGATTTTTGGAACGAACGTGATCCAGAGGACTTGGAGTGCAAGTTAAGAAGCAGCCGAGGCGGCCACGAGAGGGTAGGGCGCGCCCACCCCTATAGGGCGCGCTCCCTGTCTCGTGGGCCCCTCGGGCGACCACCGACGTACTTCTTCCTCCTATATAAGCCTATGTACCCCGTAAACATCCAGGTAGCCAACAAAACACAATTTCCACCACCGTAACATTCTGTATCCGCGAGATCCCATCTTGGAGCCTTCGCCGGCGCTCCGCTGGAGGGGGAATCGACCATGGAGGGCTTCTACATCAACACCATAGCCCCTCCGATGAGTTGTGAGTAGTTTACCACAGACCTTCGGGTCCATAGTTATTAGCTAGATGGCTTCTTCTCTCTTTTTGGATATCAATACAATGTTCTCCCCCTCTCTTGTGGAGATCTATTCGATGTAAACTCTCTTTGCGATGTGTTTGTCGAGATCCGATGAATTGTGGGTTTACGATCAAGTTTATCTATGAGAAATATTTGAATCTCCTCTGAATTCTTTTATGTATGATTGAGTTATCTTTGCAAGTCTCTTCGAATTATCAGTTTGGTTTGGCCTACTAGATTGATCTTTCTTGCCATGGGAGAAGTGCTTAGCTTTGATTTCAATCTTGCGGCATCCTTACCCAGTGACAGAAAGGGTTACAAGGCACGTATTGTATTGTTGCCATCGAGGATAAAAAGATGGGGTTTATATCATATTGCATGAGTTTATCCCTCTACATCATGTCATCTTGCTTAAGGCGTTACTCTGTTCTTATGAACTTAATACTCTAGATGAAGGCAGGAGTCGGTCGATGTGTGGACTAATAGTAGTAGATGCAGGCAGGAGTCGGTCTACTTGTCGCGGACGTGATGCCTATATACATGATCATGCCTAGGTAATCTCATAATTATTCGCTTTTCTATCAATTGCTCGATAGTAATTTGTTCACCCACCGTAATACTTATGCTAACTTTAGAGAAGCCTCTAGTGAAACCTATGGCCCCTGGGTCTATCTTTTATTATATTTCATTCTAGTTTACTTTTATTTGCATCTTTACTTTTTGCATCTATATTATAAAATACCAAAATTATATTTATCTTATCAAGCTATCTCTATCAGATCTCACTTCTGCAAGTGGCCGTGAAGGGATTGACAACCCCTTTGTTGCATTGGTTGCAAGTTCTTTGTTTGTTTGTGTAGGTGCGTGGGACTTTTGAGGAGCCTCCTACTAGATTGATACCTTGATTCTCAAAAACTGAGGGAAATACTTACGCTACTATTGCTGCATCACCATTTCCTCTTCAAGGAAAACCAACGCAAGCTCAAGACGTAGCAAGAAGGATTTCTGGCGCCGTTGCTGGGGAGGTCTTCACTCAAGTCAAGACATACCAAGTACCCATCACAAACTCATCTCCCTCGCATTTACATTATTTGCCATTTGCCTCTCATTTTCCTCTCCCCCACTTCACCCATGCCGTTTTATTCGCCCTCTCTTTCCCAATCTCTTCTCTCTTTTGCTTGCCCTTTCGTTTGCTCGTTTGGTTGATTGGATGCTTATTTATTGCTAAAAAGAACCTAAGATCTATGGATCCTCATCCGCTTAATAATCTTTTTAAGAGACCCAATTATGATGAACCAATTGCTAGTGAGTTTTGTGCACTAGATTATCTTTATAAAGCTTTGCTTGAAATTTGTGAATCTGAAAATTATGATGAAGAAATTTATGAAGAGATTCACGATAACTCTTTGAATGAAAAGCATGATTGCAATGATTTTACTATAAATTCTCTTGATGTCAATTGTGATAATAATATGCAAAACCCTAAGCTTGGGGATGCTAGTTTTTCTATGTCTACTACTTGTTGCAATAATCATGATTGGGGTGATTCTTCTTATGATCTTGAGAATTTATTTAAGCCCCATGATGAATATGATATTGATAATAGTGTTTTCAATATTATTGAAAGTGGGTTTGGAAGAGTGTCAACTTTAGATCCCACATATTTGGATAATGTTCAATCTTATGAATTTTTTGAGAAAAGTGGGTTTGGAGAGGTCATGACTTTAGTTAATGATAATCCCACTATTTTGGAAGAGTGTCAACTTTGCATGCATGTGGATCGTGTTGAGAATATGTTATGTGATAGCTATTTTGTTGAATTTGCCTATGATCCTACATGTAATTATTATGAGATAGGAAAATATGGTTGTAGAAATTTTTATCTTGCTAAATTACCTTTCGTCATGCTGAGATTGCTATCGTCTCTTTCTTCTTCCTTGCATATGCTAGCTTTTGCTTGCCTTGCAAAATTGTTTTCTTATAATATGCCTATGCATAGGAATTATGTTAGACTTAGATGTGTTTTGTCACATGTTTCATGATGCTTTCTTTGCGCTTCAATTCTTGTGTTTCATGTCAGCATCATTAAGATTATCAATGCCTAGCTAAAAGGCTTTAAAGAAAAGCGCTTGTTGGGAGACAACCCGATATTTTTCCTTGCTGTTATTTAATAAATCTTGCATCTACCTACTGTTTAGATGTGTTTTTATCTTTTAATTAGTGTTTGTTCCAAGTAGAACCTATAGGATAACCTATGATGATAGTTGATTTGATTCTGCTAAAAAACAGAAACTTTGCACGCACGAATTTAGTTTTGTTAAATCACAGAAACGTGTTTTTACGTTGATTATTTTTGATGCTGATCAATTGACAAATTTTCCAGGACTTCCTATTTTGGTAGGATTTTTAGAGTTCCAGAAGTTTGCGTTAGTTACAGATTGCTACAGACTGTTCTATTTTTGACAGATTCTGTTTTTCGAGTGTTGTTTGCTTATTTTGATGCATCTATGGCTAGTAAAATAGTTGATAAACCATAGAGAAGTTGGAATACAGTAGGTTTAACACCAAAATAAATAAAGAATGAGTTCACTACAGTACCTTATGTGGTGGTTTTGTTTTCTTTCACTAACGGAGCTTATAAGATTTCCTGTTGAGTTTTGTGTTGTGAAGTTTTCAAGTTTTGGGTAAAGCTTTTATGGACTATGGAATAAGGATTGGAAAGAGCCTAAGCTTGGGGATGCCCATGGCACCCGAAGATATTCAAGGATAGCCAAAAGCCTAAGCTTGGGGATGCCCCGGGAAGGCATCCCCTCTTTCATTGGTAACTTTACTTGGAGCTATATTTTTATTCGCCACATGATATGTGTTTTGCTTGGAGCGTCGTGTATTATATTAGTCTTTGCTTTTTAGTTTACCACAATCATCCTTGCTGTACACACTTTTTGGAAGAATCCCACTTGATTAGAATTTGCTAGAATACTCTATGTGCTTCACTTATATCTTTTGAGCTTGATAATTTTTGCTCTAGTGCTTCACTTATATCTTTTAGAGCACGGCGGTGGCTTAATTTTGAAGAAATTGCTAGTCTCTCATGCTTCACTTATATTATTTTGGGAGTCTTTTTGAACAGCATGGTATTTTCTTTGGTTACAAATTTGGTCCTAGAATGATGAGCATCCAAGTTGGGTATAATAAAAACTATCATAGAAAGTGAATTGGATGCTATGATCAATTTGATACTTGATAATTGTTTTGAGATATGGAGGTAGTGATATTAAAGTCATGCTAGTTGAGGTGATTATGAAAAATGCTTGTGTTGAGGGTTGTGATTCCCGTAGCATGCACGTATGGTAAACCGCTTTGTGATGAAGTTGGAGCACAATTTTATTTATTGATTGTCTTCCTTATGAGTGGCGGTCGGGGACGAGCGATGGTCTTTTCCTACCAATCTATCCCCCTGGGAGCATGCGCGTAGTGCTTTGTTTTTTATGACTTCTAGATTTTTGCAATAAGTATATGAGTTCTTTTGACTAATGTTGAGTCCATGGATTATACGCACCCTCACCCTTCCACCATTGCTAGCCTCTCTTGTGCCGCGCAACTTTCGCCGGTACCATACACCCACCATATACCTTCCTCAAAACACCCACCATACCTACCTATTATGGCATTTCCATAGCCATTCCGAGATATATTTCCATGCAACTTTCCACCGTTCCGTTCATATGACACGCATTACTTTTGTCATATTGCTCTTTGCATGATCATGTAGTTGACATTGTATTTGTGGCAAAGCCACCTTCATAATTTTCATACATGTCGCTCTTGATTCATTGCATATCCCGGTACACCGCCGGAGGCATTCATATAGAGTCATATCTTGTTCTAGCTTTGAGTTATAATTCTTGAGTTGTAAATCCATAAAAGTGTGAAGATCTTCATTATTAGAGCATTGTCCTGGTGAGGAAAGGATGATCAAGGCTATGATTCCCCCACAAGTTGGGATGAGACTTCGGACTTTACAAAAAAAAGGCCAAAAAAAGGGAAAGGCCAAAGAAAAAAAAGAGAAAAAAAAAGAAAAAAAAGAAAATGAGAGAAAAAGAGAGAAGGGACAATGCTACTATCTCTTTTTCCACACTTGTGCTTCAAAGTAGCACCATGATCTTCATGATAGAGAGTCTCATATGTTGTCACTTTCATATACTAGTGGGATTTTTCATTATAAAACTTGGCTTGTATATTCCAATGATGGGCTTCCTCAAAATGCCCTAGGTATTCGTGAGCAAGCAAGTTGGATGCACACCCACTTAGTTTCTTTTGTTGAGCTTTCATATATTTATAGCTCTAGTGCATCCGTTGCGTGGCAATCCCTACTCACTCACATTGATATCTATTAATGGGCATCTCCATAGCCCGTTGATATGCCTAGTTAATGTGAGACTATCTTCTCTTTTTTTGTCTTCTCCACAACCACCATTCTAATCCACATATAGTGCTATGTCCATGGCTCACGCTCATGTATTGCATGAAAGTTGAAAAAGTTTGAGATTATTAAAGTATGAAACAAATTGCTTGGCTTGTCATCAGGGTTGTGCATGATTAAATACTTTGTGTGATGAAGATAGAGCAACAGTCAGACTATATAATTTTGTAGGGATAACTTTCTTTGGCCATGTTATTTTGAGAAGACATGATTACTTTGATTAGTATGCTTGAAGTATCACCATTTCTTATGTCAATATGAACTTTTATTTTGAATCATTTGGATCTGAATATTCATGCCCCAATAAAGAAAATTACATTGAGAATTATGCTAGGTAGCATTCGACATCAAAAATCTATTTTTATCATTTACCTACTCGAGCACGAGCAGGAATTAAGCTTGGGGATGCTTGATACGTCTCCAACGTATCTATAATTTTTGATTGTTTCATGCTATTATATTACCCCTTTTGGATGTTTATGGGCTTTATTTTACACATTTATATCATTTTTGGGACTAACCTACTAACCGGAGGCCCAGCCCGTATTGCTGTTTTTTTTCCTATTTCAGTATTTCAAAGAAAAGGAATACCAAACGGAGTCCAAACGGAATGAAACCTTCGGGAGCGTGATTTTTGGAACGAACGTGATCCAGAGGACTTGGAGTGCAAGTCAAGAAGCAGCCGAGGCGGCCACGAGAGGGTAGGGTGTGCCCACCCCTACAGGGCGCCCCCCTGTCTCATGGGCCCCTCGGGCGGCCACCGCGTACTTCTTCCTCCTATATAAGCCGACGTACCCCGAAAACATCCAGGTAGGCAACGAAACAGAATTTCCACCATCGTAACCTTCTATATCCGCGAGATCCCATCTTGGAGCCTTCGTCGGCGCTCCGCCGGAGGGGGAATCGACCACGGAGGGCTTCTACATCAACACCATAGCCCCTCAATTGAGTTGTGAGTAGTTTACCACAAACCTTCAGGTCCATAGTTATTAGTTAGATGGCTTCTTCTCTCTTTTTGGATCTCAATACAATGTTCTCCCCCCTCTTGTGGAGATCTATTCGATGTAAACTCTTTTTGCGGTGTGTTTGTCGAGATCCGATGAATTGTGGGTTTATGATCAAGTTTATCTATGCGAAATATTTGAATCTCCTCTGGATTCTTTTATGTATGATTTAGTTATCTTTGCAAGTCCCTTCGAATTATCAGTTTGGTTTGGCCTACTAGATTGATCTTTCTTGCCATGGGAGAAGTGCTTAGCTTTGGGTTCAATCTTGCGGTGTCCTTACCCAGTGACAGAAAGGGTTGCAAGGCACATATTGTATTGTTGCCATCGAGGATAAAAAGATGGGGTTTATATCATATTGCATGCGTTTATCCCTCTACATCATGTCATCTTGCTTAAGGCGTTACTCTGTTCTTATGAACCTAATACTCTAGATGCAGGCAGGAGTCGGTCGACGTGTGGAGTAATAGTAGTGGATACAGGCAAGAGTCGGTCTACTTGTCGCGGACATGATGCCTATATACATGATCATTCCTAGATAATCTCATAATTATTCGCTTTTCTATCAATTGCTCGACAGTAATTTGTTCACCCATCGTAATACTTACGCTATCTTGAGAGAAGCCTCTAGTGAAACCTATGGCCCCCGGGTCTATCTTTTATTATATTTGCTTCCAATTTACTTTTATTTGCATCTTTACTTTTTGCATCTATATTATAAAATACCAAAAATATATTTATCTTATCATACTATCTCTATCAGATCTCACTTTCGCAAGTGGCCGTGAAGGGATTGTGTCACGCCCAATATGCGACCCTATCCAAAAGGAACTCGAAGGTCCCACCAAGGATAGACCCGCATATTGAAACACTTTTGCAAGGTGGATATCATTACATCAACATTACATAATAGATGGGGATACAAACATAAGGCATACAATGCCACACGAATACAACATCACCATACATCAGAGCATCATCCGACTATGGATGAAACACAAACAGAAACTCAAACGACATCCACCCTGCTAGCCCAGGCTGCCGACCTGGAACCTATCCCTGATCGAAGAAGCAGAAGAAGAACTCAACGCAAGCAAGCATCGCTCTCGCGTCATGATCATTGCATAAACCTGTAACTGCAACTGTTGTTCTAGTAATCTGTGAGCCACGAGGACTCAGCAATTCCATTACCATGGGTATCAAGACTAGCAAAGCTTAAAGGGAAAGGAAGGGGAAAGTGGTGAGGTTGCAGCAGCGACTAAGCATATATGGTGGCTAACATACGCAAATAAGAGCGAGAAGAGAACAAGCGGAACGGTCGTCAACTAGTAATGATCAAGAAGTGATCCTGAACTCCTACTTACGTCAAACATAACCCAGAAACCGTGTTCACTTCCCGGACTCCGCCGAGAAGAGACCATCACGGCTACACACGCGGTTGATGCGTTTTAATTCGGATCTGCTGTCAAGTTATCTACTACCGGACATTAACAAATTCCCATCTACCTATAACCGCAGGCACGGCTTTCGAAAGATTATACCCTGCAGGGGTGTCCCAACTTAGCCCATGACAAGCTCTCGCGATCAACGAAGGAATAGACCTTCTCCCAGGAAGACTCGATCAGACTCGGAATCCCGGTTTACAAGACATTTCGACAATGGTAAAACAAGACCAGCAAAGCCGCCCGATGCGCCGACAATCCCGATAGGAGCTGCACATATCTCGTTCTTAGGGCAACACCGGATGAGACAGGCTACGAGTAAAACCAGACCTCGAGTTGCCCCGAGGGGGCCCCGCAGGCGGCTCGGTTCGGACCAACACTTAGACAAGCACTGGCCCGGGGGGGCTAAAATAAAGATGACCCTCGGGTTGGCCGACCCAAGGGAAAGGGTAGGTGGTGGTGAGGCAAATGGTAAAATCAAGGTTGGGCCTTGCTGGAGGAGTTTTATTCAAAGCGAACTGTCAAGGGGGTCCCATAAATCACCCGACCGCATAAGGAACGCAAAATCCGGGAACATAACACCGGTATGACGGAAACTAGGGCGGCAAGAGTGGAAGAAAACACTAGGCAAAAGGCCAAGTCTTCCACCCTTTACCAAGTATATAGATGCATTAATAATATAAGAGATATTGTGATATCCCAACAAAATCCTGTCCACCATGGAGAAATCTTCAACTTCACCTGCAACTAGCAATGCTATAAGAGGGGCTGAGCAAAAGCTGTAACATATCCAAACAACGGTTTGCATGGGAAATGTGTCAAAGGTTAGAGGATTCATGGCAATTTGGGAGGCTTGATGAGCAAAAGATAGGTAACGCAGCATAGCGATAGAACGAAGCAACTAGCATAGGAATGATAGTAGTGAGATCCAGGGTAGCGGTCATCTTGCCTGAAATCCTGCAAGGAAGAAGAACGAGTCCATGAAGAAGACGAACGGATGAAGCCGAACCAAGCGTAGACGAACGAATCCTCACGATCGCAACGAAACAGGAACTATCGAAAAGAAGCACACAACAAAGTAAACACACCACACATGAACAAGACATGATGCACGGCAAGCATGATGCATGACAATTCTAAATGAGGCTACTCACGGCAAGAGATGATGCAAGCAAGAACAACACATCAAGGCAAGTTTAAATGAGGCCGGGAACAACATATAACAATTCCAGTAAGTCCTCATATGCATATTTCGAAATTGGTCCAGATCTGAATAAACCTTATATTCAAGTTGTTAAACATCAAGTTAAGATGCACAAGGATGATCTACACGAGATTCTAGTCAAGTTACATATAAAGTTCATTTAATTCGGAGCTACGACCTAGAAGATATGAGCAAAACAAGTTAAACATGGCATTGATGCAAAATGCACCCAAACATCAAGCAAACACCTCAAAACAACGATGCAACATGATAATATGAAACTACATGCAATTCTAAGCAAGTTTCATATAGAGCACACTCAAAACGGAGCAACGATTCAACACACACACATGAAACAAGTTTAAAGGACAAGCTGTCCAAAACAGTAACTAGGCATATTGCAAGCATCAAAACAACATGCTACAGCATCTCAACATAATAACAAAAGACATGGGCATGATGTACAGGTAAAGCATTACAAAACATGAACACTGAGCTATCTCCAGAAATCACTAAAACATGCTCAAACACACATGGTAAGATTGCAAGTTATAACAATTTCAGACTTTGCAGAAAATAACATCACGATGCAATGTTTAGAGCTATCAAACAACATGTTACAGGAACTTATCATGGCAAACAAAGGCATGGCATGAATCTAATAAATGCATAGATCAAGAGTCCTTTACTGACCATAAGCCAAAAAGGACCAGAAAATAGGATGGCACCCACGTAAACATAGCAAGTTACAATACAGATTCAAACATGGCAGGAACATAATTATGAAGGCATGTAGATGAGCTTGTGTAACTCACTACAGAGCAATACATGGCATGGCAAGGCAACCAACAGTAAGAAGACATGTTTGTGAAGCTAAGCATGGCAATATCAAGGTCATAGGGTGCATGGATCACTAGCAAAACACATGAGAACAAGTGAACTTAATGTAAACAGGCTGGCAGCAACATTATGAAGCAACTTTGGAGCAAGATATGAACAATCTACAACAAGCTATAAACGCAACCAGTGGCATGGATGGATAGAGGATGACATGTAGAACAAAACATGTTTATAGAACATCTCCAAATTATGCATAGAATGATTAGTAGCAACATGTATACATGGCATCACGAAATAACAGATTCAGCCTACCAAAACAGCAACATCATGAACACTACTTAACAAGATCGATACACTCACCACAAGTCATTGCATGACAAGATAAGCATAGCATCATCAAGAAGACATGTTTGTTAAACAAACTAAGTCAAGAACAAGTTCATATCATGCACGGATCAACTACAACAAGCTTGGCCAAATTGAATAACATGTAAACAATCTGCCAGGAAACATTTTGAAGCAAAAGTAGAGCACGAAAATGACATGCTAGACTACTCCATAATTACAACCAGAGGCATGAATGGATAGACAATAACCACATGTGCAAAACACCCTTACTAAAGTATCTCAAAATAAGCATGGATCTCTCTGTAGCATCAAGTTTACATGGCATCAAAATAACAGCAGAACAGGGACTAAAATCAGCAACATCACGAAGCCTAGTTTGCATGCTTGTGCTAGTCACCACATTGATCACAAAAATGCATGGCATACACCACTGTAAAGAAGACATAGCATAGATCAAAACACATGTAGACATCAACCTCATATGATGCACACATCAATCATGGCAAAAATGACAAAAGAGCTCGTTCTGTTAACAGACAGCAGAAAACATTATGAAGCACTCTTACAACGATGATTCAGGCATCAAGATGAGCTCAAATGAATATGATGCAATGGAATGAAATGATGTACTCGTCGAGACGAACAATTTTACATATTACACGCACAAAATGGAGCTACAGATGCAGAGATACGATGCAACGAACATGGCATGAAAATTACTCAAAATTGGGACTTAGACGAATTCGGGGGGAAAGTCAACCTTCGGTGGATCTCAGATCCATATCGGGGTTCACCGGAGCAGGGGCCGGAGCATCGCCGAAGTTGGCGGGGGAGGTCACGGACGGCGCGGGGAGATGGCCCCGGACCGGATCCGGCGGGATCCGGCCGGCGGCGGGCACGGGCGGCGGCGCGCGGGGCCGGCGGGCTCCGGGCGGCGCAGGGGAGGCACGGCGGCGCCTGGGGCAGCCGGCGGCGGCGGAACGCGGCCGGGCGCGGGGCGGCGACCCAGGCCGGCGCGGCGGCGGGGCATGCGAGGGCCTGCGGGGCCGGGAGGCCAGCGGCCGGTCCGGGCGGCGGCCGGACGGACGGGAGGCGGCGGCGTGGAGGCGCGAGGCGGCGGGGACGGGCGCGCGGCGCGGCGGGAGCGCCCGGCGAGGCGGCGGCGACGGCCGGAGGCGCGGGGAGAGAGAGAGAGCCGGCGGGGACAGGTGGCAGGAGGCGATTGGATGAGGGGGCGGCGGCGGACATGTCCGGCCGGGGACGGACATGTCCGGCGCGGCGCAGAGGAGAAAAACTAGGGTTTCGTGAGATTTCGGGGGAGGGGGCTAATTTATAGGTAGAGGGAGCTAGGAGAGTCCAAATGAAGAGCGGTTTTCGGCCACGCGATCATGATCGAACAACCGAGAGCATGGAGGGGAGTTAGATGGGTTTTGGGCCACTTTGGAAGGGGTGTTGGGCTGCAAAGAGAAGGAGGCTTTTACGGTTACCCGGTTAACCGTTGGAGTACCAAACGAACTCCAAATGGCACGAAACTTGACAGGTGGTCTATCGGTGCTATACCAAGGCCACTTGGCAAGGCTCGGTCCATTCCGAGAAAGTTTAACACCCGCTCACAATGAGAGACAAAAGGGGGACGCCGGAGGACATAGGAGCGCCGGATTGCAAAACAGACAACGGGGAAAAGGCTTGGATGCATGGGACGAACATGCATGCAAAATGAGATGCACATGATGACATGATAAAATGCAACACGCAAGCAAATGACATGGCAACGACGGCGAATAATTGGAAGACACCTGGCGCATCGGATCCGGGGCATTACAACACTCCTCCACTAACAAGAGATCTCGTCCCGAGATCTTAGGACCGAGACAGAAGAGAAAAAGGAAGAGGTGAAACAAGAACTCAAAGAAGAAGCAAAGAATCGAGAGCACTCAAGAAAAAGAGAGGAACGGCGAGAATGACGAGAATCGAAAGCTCACGGACTCAGATAGACTATGAAAGCACTTCGGTTAGAACGAGATAAGAAATGAATAAGACTGAAAGGATTTAGGCAGCACTCCGGTTGAAAATGGAAAGAATAGAACATGAACTAGAGAGGATGGAATGATACTTGATGAACTCTTGAAGAATGAATTAAATCCTGAAGAACCACCATGAAGAACTCCGGTACAAAAGGATGACGAGATAAAATTGAAGGATGAAAGAATAAGAATAAAGCTTGCGATGATTTAGATGGAGGTTCCGACGAAATGGCTGAGGAAATTTGAACTCCGGAAAAGAAAAGATGAAAACACTTGGAACTAGAATTTATTCCTCAAGAACAAACTCCGAAGGAAGGGATTAATCACTTTGACGAAATAAGAATAAGATTTATTGTATACTTATCCTTCATCAAATTAAATTGATGACTAGCAATGGATTTTTGCATACTACTTATTCTTCTTGAAAAGGATTGAGAAGTGACATATCGCAAACTTGAGAAGGTCTTCATGAACCACCGGTAGGATTGAAAGAACAAATGAATTAATATGATAACAAAGGAAATGGAGTCTGAAGGAACCACCATTAGAATTCGGAAATGACTGATGAAAGAGAAAGATTCACCGGGAAGAATCAAAAGAACAAGTAAGCAAGAGGGGATTTAGATGCAAGAGAACAAAGAGATCATGAGCTGATTAAAGAACACTTGAACGAAGCACCGGGATAATTGGATAACGATAGCTGAAATGTGAGGACGGCGAATTCTTCTGGAATGATGGCCTCCGGTGAAAAGAAACGGGAAAACAACTTCTGGCATCCTCCGGATGGTTAAGAAAAGTATTATCTGACAAATGAAACAATTCGAGAGGATAACATGAAGCTAGAACCACGAAACTTTGAGAGAACAGACAAGATTTAGAGAAAAACTCTTCTTCAGTCTTCAAGTGACGACGAGAAACACCACCAAAATTGAAGGAAATATGCCCTAGAGGCAATAATAAAGTTATTATTTATTTCCTCATATCATGATAAATGTTTATTATTCATGCTAGAATTGTATTAACCGGAAACATGATACATGTGTGAATACATAGACAAACATATAGTCACTAGTATGCATCTACTTGACTAGCTCAATAATCAAAGATGGTTATGTTTCCTAACCATAGACATGTGTTGTCATTTGATTAATGGGATCACATCATTAGAACAATGATGTGATTGACATGACCCATTCCGTTAGCCTAGCACTTGATCGTTTAGTATGTTGCTATTGCTTTCTTCATGACTTATACAAAGTTCCTGCAACTATGAGATTGTGCAACTCACGTTTACTGGAAGAACACTTTGTGTGCTACCAAACGTCACAACGTAACTGGATGCTTATAAAGGTGCTCTACAGGTGTTTCCGAAGGTACATGTTGGGTTGGCATAATTCGAGATTAGGTTTTGTCGCTCCGATTGTCGGAGAGGTATCTCTGGGCCCTCTCGGTAATACTCATCACCTAAGCCTTGCAAGCATTGTAACTAATGAGTTAGTTATAAGATGATGTGTTATAGAACGAGTAAAGAGACTTGCCGGTAACGAGATTGAACTAGGTATTGGATACCGACGATCAAATCTCGGGCAAGTAACATACCGATGACAAAGGGAACAACGTATGTTGTTATGCGGTTTGACCGATAAAGATCTTCGTAGAATATGTAGGAACCAATATGGGCATCCATGTTCTGCTATTGGTTATTGACCGAGAATGGTTCTAGGTCATGTCTACATAGTTCTCGAACCCGTAGGGTCCGCACGCTTAACGTTACGATGACAGTTTTATTATGAGTTTATAAGTTTTGATGTACCGAAGTTTGTTCGGAGTCCCGGATGTGATCACGGACATGACGAGGAGTCTCGAAATGGTCAAGACATAAAGATTAATATATTGGAAGCCTATGTTTGGAGATCGGAAAGGTTCCGGGTGAAATCGGGATTTTACCGGAACACCGGGGGGTTACCGGAACCCTCCCGGGGGTTAATGGGCCTTAGTGGGCCATGAGGGAGAAGAGGAGGGCCGGCCAGGGCAGGTCGCGCACCCCCTCCCCCTAGTCCGAATAGGACAAGGAAGGGGGGGGGGGGGGCGCCCCCCTTTCCTCTTTCCCCTTCCCCCTTTCCTTCTCCACCAAGGCAAGAGGGGGAAGTCCTACTCCCGGTGGGAGTAGGACTCCTCCAGGCGCACCCCAAGGGGGCCGGCCGCACCTCCCCCTCCATCCTTTATATACGGGGGCAGGGGGGCACCCCATAACACACAAGTTGATCTACGGATCGTTCCTTAGCCGTGTGCGGTGCCCCCCCTCCACCATATTCCACCTCGGTCATATTGTCGCGGAGTTTAGGCGAAGCCCTGCACCGGTAGAACATCATCATCGTCACCACGCCGTCGTGCTGACGGAACTCATCCCCGAAGCTTTGCTGGATCGGAGCCCGGGGATCGTCATCGAGTTGAACGTGTGCTGAACTCGGAGGTGCCGTACGTTCGGTGCTTGGATCGGTCGGATCGTGAAGACGTACGACTACATCAACCGCGTTGTCATAACGCTTCCGCTTACGGTCTACGAGGGTATGTGGACGAACACTCTCCCCTCTGGTTGCTATGCCATCACCATGATCTTGCGTGTGCATAGGAATTTTTTTGAAATTACTACGTTTTCCAACAGTGGCATCCGAGCCTAGGTTTTATGCGTTGATGTTATATGCACGAGTAGAACACAAGTGAGTTGTGGGCGATATAAGTCATACTGCTTACCAGCATGTCATACTTTGGTTCGGTGGTTTTGTGAGATGAAGCCGCCCGGACCGACATTACGCGTACGCTTACGCGAGACTGGTTTCACCGCTACGAGCACTCGTTGCTTAAAGGTGACCGGCGGGTGTCTGTCTCTCTCACTTTAGCTGAATCGAGTGTGGCTACACCCGGTCCTTGCAAAGGTTAAAACAACACCAACTTGACAAACTATCGTTGTGGTTTTTGATGCGTAGGTAAGAACGGTTCTTGCTAAGCCCGTAGCAGCCACGTAAAACTTGCAACAACAAAGTAGAGGACGTCTAACTTGTTTCCTCAGGGCATGTTGTGATGTGATATGGTCAAGACGTGATGCTATATTTTATTGTATGAGATGATAATGTTTTGTAACCGAAGTTATCGGCAACTGGCAGGAGCCATATGGTTGTCGCTTTATTGTATGAAATGCAAACGCCCTGTAATTGCTTTACTTTATCACTAAGCGGTAGCGATAGTCGTAGAAGCAATAGTTGGCGAGACGACAACGATGCTACGATGAAGATCAAGGTGTCGCGCCGGTGACGATGGTGATCATGACGGTGCTTCGGAGATGGAGATCACAAGCACAAGATGATGATGGCCATATCATATCACTTATATTGATTGCATGTGATGTTTATCCTTTATGCATCTTATCTTGCTTTGATTGACGGTAGCATTTTAAGATGATCTCTCACTAAAATTATCAAGAAGTGTTCTCCCTGAGTATGCACCGTTGCCAAAGTTCGTCGTGCCCAGACACCACATGATGATCGGTTGTGATAAGCTCTACGTCCATCTACAACGGGTGCAAGACAGTTTTGCACACACGGAATACTCAGGTTAAACTTGACGAGCCTAGCATATGCAGATATGGCCTCGGAACACGGAGACCGAAAGGTCGAGCGTGAATCATATAGTAGATATGATCAACATAATGATGTTCACCATTGAAAACTACTCCATCTCACGTGATGATCGGTTATGGTTTAGTTGATTTGGATCACGTGATCACTTAGATGACTAGAGAGATGTCTGTCTAAGTGGGAGTTCTTAAGTAATATGATTAATTGAACCTAAATTTATCATGAACTTAGTACCTGATAGTATTTTGCTTGTCTATGTTTGTTTGTAGATAGATGGCTCGTGATGTTGTTCCGTTGAATTTTAATGCGTTCCTTGAGAAAGCAAAGTTGAAAGATGATGGTAGGAATTACACGGACTGGGTCCGTAACCTGAGGATTATCCTCATTGCTGCACAGAAAAGTTACGTCCTGGAAGCACCGCTGGGTGCCAGGCCTGCTGCTGATGCAACTGACGATGTTAAGAACGTCTGGCAGAGCAAAGCTGATGACTACTCTATAGTTCAGTGTGCCATGCTTTACGGCTTAGAACCGGGTCTTCAACGATGTTTTGAACGTCATGGAGCATATGAGATGTTCCAGGAGTTGAAGCTAATATTTCAAGCAAATGCCCGGATTGAGAGATATGAAGTCTCCAATAAGTTCTACAGCTGCAAGATGGAGGAGAATAGTTCTGTTAGTGAGCATATACTCAAAATGTCTGGGTATAATAATCACTTGATTCAACTGGGAGTTAATCTTCCGGATGATAGCGTCATTGACAGAATTCTCCAATCACTGCCACCAAGCTACAAGAGTTTTGTGATGAACTATAATATGCAAGGGATGAACAAGACTATTCCCGAGCTCTTCGCAATGCTAAAAGCTGCGGAGGTAGAAATCAAGAAGGAGCATCAAGTGTTGATGGTCAACAAGACCACTAGTTTCAAGAAAAAGGGCAAAGGGAAGAAGAAGGGGAACTTCAAGAAAAACAGCAAGCAAGTTGCTGCTCAAGAGAAGAAACCCAAGTCAGGACCTAAGCCTGAAACTGAGTGCTTCTACTGCAAGCAGACTGGTCACTGGAAGCGGAACTGCCCCAAGTATTTGGCGGATAAGAAGGATGGCAAAGTGAACAAAGGTATATGTGATATACATGTTATTGATATGTACCTAACTAGAGCTCGTCGTAGCACCTGGGTATTTGATACTGGTTCTGTTGCTAATATTTGCAACTCAAAACAGGGACTACGGAATAAGCGAGCACTGGCCAAGGACGAGGTACGATGCACGTGGGAAACGGTTCCAAAGTCGATGTGATCGCGGCCGGCACGCTACCTCTACATCTACCTTCGGGATTAGTTTTAGACCTGAATAATTGTTATTTGGTGCCAGCATTGAGCATGAACATTATATCTGGATCTTGTTTGATGCGAGACGGTTATTCATTTAAATAGAGAATAATGGTTGTTCTATCTATATGAGTAATATCTTTTATGGTCATGCACCCTTGAAGAATGGTCTATTTTTATTAAATCTCGATAGTAGTGATACACATATTCATAGTGTTGAAACCAAAAGATGCAGAGTTAATAATGATAGTGCAACTTATTTGTGGCACTGCCGTTTGGGTCATATCGGCGTAAATCGCATGAAGAAACTCCATACTGATGGACTTTTAGAATCACTTGATTATGAATCACTTGGTACTTGCGAACCGTGCCTTATGGGCAAGATGACTAAAACGCGGTTCTCGGAACTATGGAGCGAGCAACTGATTTGTTGGAAATCATACATACTGATGTTTGTGGCCCAATGAATGTTGAGGCTCGCGGCGGGTATCGTTATTTTCTCACCTTCACAGATGATTTGAGCAGATATGGGTATATCTACTTGATGAAACACAAGTCTGAAACATTTGAAAAGTTCAAAGAATTTCAGAGTGAAGTGGAAAATCATCGTAACAAGAAAATAAAATTTGTACGATCTGATCATGGAGGAGAGTATTTGAGTTATGAGTTTGGCCTACACTTGAAACAATGTGGAATAGTTTCGCAACTCACGCCACCTGGAACACCACAACGAAATGGTGTGTCCGAACGTCCGTCGTAATCGTACTTTACTGGATATGATGCGATCTATGATGTCTCTTACTGATTTACCGCTATCATTTTGGGGTTATGCTTTAGAGACGGACGCATTCACGTTAAATAGGGCACCATCAAAATCCGTTGAGACGACGCCTTATGAATTGTGGTTTGGCAAGAAACCAAAGTTGTCGTTTCTTAAAGTTTGGGGCTGCGATGCTTATGTGAAGAAACTTCAACCAGATAAGCTCGAACCTAAATCGGAGAAATGTGTCTTCATAGGATACCCAAAAGAGACTATTGGGTACACCTTCTATCACAGACCCGAAGGCAAGACATTCGTTGCTAAGAATGGATCCTTTCTAGAGAAGGAGTTTCTCTCGAAAGAAGTGATTGGGAGGAAAGTAGAACTTGATGAGATAACTGTATCTACTCCCTTATTGGAAAGTAGTTCATCACGAGAACCGGTTCCTGTGACTACTACACCAATTAGTGAGGAAGCTAATGATAATGATCATGAAACTTCAGATCAAGTTTCTACCGAACCTCGTAGGTCTACCAGAGTAAGATCCGCGCCAGAGTGGTACGGTAATCCTATTCTGGAAGTCATGTTACTTGACCATGATGAACCTACGAACTATGAGGAAGCGATGATGAGCCCGGATTCCGCAATATGGCTAGAAGCCATGAAATCTGAGATGGGATCCATGTATGAAAACAAAGTATGGACTTTGGTTGACTTGCCCGATGATCGGCAAGCCATTGAGAATAAATGGATCTTTAAGAAGAAGACTGACGCTGATGGTAATATAACTGTCTATAAAGCTCGACTTGTTGCAAAAGGTTTTCGACAAGTTCAAGGGGTTGACTACGATGAGACTTTCTCACCCGTAGCGATGCTTAAGTCCGTCCGAATCATGTTAGCTATTGCTGCATTTCATGATTATGAAATTTGGCAAATGGATGTCTAGACTGCATTCTTGAATGGATTTCTAGAAGAAGAGTTGTATATGATGCAGCCGGAAGGTTTTGTTGATCCAAAAGGTGCTGACAAAGTGTGCAAGCTCTAGCGTTCCATTTATGGGCTGGTGCAAGCATCTCGGAGTTGGAATAAACGCTTTGATAGTGTGATCAAAGCATATGGTTTTATACAGACTTTTGGAGAAGCCTGTATTTACAAGAAAGTGAGTGGGAGCTCTGTAGCATTTCTAATTTTATATGTAGATGACATATTATTAATTGGAAATGATATAGAATTTCTGGATAGCATAAAAGGATACTTGAATAAAAGTTTTTCAATGAAAGACCTCGGTGAAGCTGCTTACATATTGGGCATCAAGATCTATAGAGATAGATCAAGACGCTTAATAGGACTTTCACAAAGCACATACCTTGACAAAATTTTGAAAAAATTCAAAATGGATCAGGCAAAGAAAGGATTCTTGCCTGTGCTACAAGGTGTGAAGTTGAGTCAAACTCAATGCCCGACCACAGTAGAAGATAGAGAGAAAATGAAAAATGTAACCTATGCTTCAGCCATAGGCTCTATCATGTATGCAATGCTTTGTACCAGACCTGACGTATGCTTAGCAATAAGCTTGGTAAGAAGGTACCAAAGTAATCCAGGAGTGGATCACTGGACAACGGTCAAGAACATCCTGAAATACCTGAAAAGGACTAAGGATATGTTTCTCGTATATGGAGGTGACAAAGAGCTAGTCGTAAATGGTTACGTCGATGCAAGCTTTGATACTGATCCAGACGATTCTAAATCACAAACCGGATACGTGTTTTTATTAAATGGTGGAGCTATAAGTTGGTGCAGTTCTAAACAAAGCGTCGTAGCAGGATCTACATGTGAAGCGAAGTACATAGCTGCTTCGGAAGCAGCAAATGAAAGAGTCTGGATGAAGGAGTTCATTTCCGATCTAGGTGTCATACCTAGTGCATCGGCACCAATGAAGATCTTCTGCGACAATACTGGTGCAATTGCCTTGGCAAAGGAATCCAGATTTCACAAGAGGACCAAGCACATTAAGAGACGCTTCAATTCCATTCGGGACCAAGTCCAAGTGGGAGACATAGAGATTTGCAAAATACATACGGATCTGAATGTTGCAGATCCGTTGACTAAGACTCCATGGGTGTTAGAATCATTACTATGTAATCTAGATTATTGACTCTAGTGCAAGTGGGAGACTGAAGGAAAAATGCCCTAGAGGCAATAATAAAGTTATTATTTATTTCCTCATATCATGATAAATGTTTATTATTCATGCTAGAATTGTATTAACCGGAAACATGATACATGTGTGAATACATAGACAAACATATAGTCACTAGTATGCCTCTACTTGACTAGCTCATTAATCAAAGATGGTTATGTTTCCTAACCATAGACATGTGTTGTCATTTGATTAATGGGATCACATCATTAGAAGAATGATGTGATTGACATGACCCATTCCGTTAGCCTAGCACTTGATCGTTTAGTATGTTGCTATTGCTTTCTTCATGACTTATACAAAGTTCCTGCAACTATGAGATTGTGCAACTCACGTTTACCGGAAGAACACTTTGTGTGCTACCAAACGTCACAACATAACTGGGTGATTACAAAGGTGCTCTACAGGTGTTTCCGAAGGTACATGTTGGGTTTGCATAATTCGAGATTAGGTTTTGTCACTCCGATTGTCGGAGAGGTATCTCTGGGCCCTCTCGGTAATATTCATCACCTAAGCCTTGCAAGCATTGTAACTAATGAGTTAGTTATAAGATGATGTGTTACAGAACGAGTAAAGAGACTTGCCGGTAACGAGATTGAACTAGGTATTGGATACCGACGATCAAATCTCGGGCAAGTAACATACCGATGACAAAGGGAACAACGTATGTTGTTATGCGGTTTGACCGATAAAGATCTTCATAGAATATGTAGGAACCAATATGGGCATCCAGGTTCCGCTATTGGTTATTGACCGAGAATGGTTCTAGGTCATGTATACATAGTTCTCGAACCCGTAGGGTCCGCACGCTTAACATTACGATGACAGTTTTATTATGAGTTTATAAGTTTTGATGTATCGAAGTTTGTTCGGAGTCCCGGATGTGATCACGGACATGACGAGGAGTCTCAAAATGGTCGAAACATAAAGATTGATATATTGGAAGCCTATGTTTGGACATTGGAAAGGTTTCGGGTGAAATTGGGATTTTACCGGAACACCGGGGGGTTACCGAAACCCTCCCGGGGGTTAATGGGCCTTAGTGGGCCATGAGGGAGAAGAGGAGGGCCGGCCAAGGCAGGCCGCGCGCCCCCTCCCCCCCTAGTCCGAATAGGACAAGGAAGGGGGGGGGGCGGCGCCCCCCTTTCCTCTTTCCTCTCCCCCCTTTCCTTCTCCACCAAGGCAAGAGGGGGAAGTCCTACTCCGGGTAGGAGTAGGACTCCTCCAGGCGCACCCCAAGGGGGCTGGCCGCACCTCCCCCTCCCTCCTTTATATACGAGGGCAGGGGGGCACCCCATAACACACAAGTTGATCTACGGATCGTTCCTTAGCCGTGTGCGGTGCCCGCCTCCACCATATTCCACCTCGGTCATATCGTCGCGGAGTTTAGGCGAAGCCCTGCGCCGGTAGAACATCATCATCGTCACCACGCCGTCGTGCTGACGGAACTCATCCCCGAAGCTTTGCTGGATCAGAGCCCGGGGATCGTCATCAAGCTGAACGTGTGCTGAACTCGGAGGTGCCGTACGTTCGGTGCTTGGATCGGTCGGATCGTGAAGACGTACGACTACATCAACTGCGTTGTCATAACGCTTCCGCTCACGCTCTACGAGGGTACATGGACGAACACTCTCCCCTCTTGTTGCTATGCCATCACCATGATCTTGCGTGTGCGTAGGAATTTTTTTGAAATTACTATGTTTTCCAACAAAAATTACTGAGATACTTCGGGAAAATGAAAAGCGAAGAGGTTGAGCCAACAATGAAATGATTTGAAATCGATCTTGAAAGGACATCTGACTGATGAAATTCATACTTACTTCACACTTGAAAAGGATTTGAGAATAACTCCGGGGAAATTAGAAGAGTCAGGTAAGATCCTGGAAAAAGACCTGTGGGTTAGGGCCCACTGAAGAGATAACACCATCGGAAAGGATGTTGAACAGATAGGTGATGCACCGGAATAGTTGAACTATTTGAATGAGGTGACAACCTTGAATTAATTGGAACACAGACGAATCTCCTGAGATGTCTTGAACACTCCGGAAGGATAAACTGGCGAGAGGCGAACGAGCAAGGAGAACACTTGATCCAAGGAAAAGAGTATGATCCACCCGAAAATTGGAATTGAATCCACCGGAAAGGAAAAGAGATGAAGAATGACGAACGGGACGAGAATTCACCGGTTGAAACAATTGACGAAAGACTAAAGAGGCTCCGCACGAATGGAATAGATGGTCGAGAGAGACTCGGCTCCGGGAAGAAGAGGGTGGGAGGGCGGGAAAACAAATGCAACTTGGAAGGAGAAGTCGACGAATATCTTGAAGAGAAACACCGGTTGAAAGAAGGAAAAGGCTTCACACGAGTAGGATGGATACTCGATTACGGACTCCAGCTCAGAAGAAGAAGGGTGGGCGGGTGGGAAAAGAAAAACAACTGAGGATAGAACTCAAAGCTGAAGAGGCTCGAGTCGACTTGACGAGAAATGCACCGGATCAAAAGAGATGAGAACCAACGATCGGAAAACCCACTGCGTGATCCTAAAGAAAAATTTGAAGGGGAAGAGAAGTAATTCAAAACAACTACGTCAAGATTTCTCACCAGAGCGACGAAGGGGAAGAGGAGTAAAAAGAATTCCTACTCTCCAATATAACTAGACTCCGAAAATAGTTTTCTTCTAGACTCAACAACGACCAAACTACACGATCAATCAAGGTGGCTCCTAGGGTCGGTCGAGGCTCTGATTACCAACTTGTCACGCCCAATATGCGACCCTATCCAAAAGAACTCGAAGGTCCCACCAAGGATAGACCCGCATATTGAAACGCTTTTGCAAGGTGGATATCATTACATCAACATTACATAATAGATGGGGATACAAACATAAGGCATACAATGCCACACGAATACAACATCACCATACATCAGAGCATCATCCGACTACGGATGAAACACAAACAGAAACTCAAACGACATCCACCCTGCTAGCCCAGGCTGCCGACCTGGAACCTATCCCTGATCGAAGAAGCAGAAGAAGAACTCAACGCAAGCAAGCATCGCTCTCGCGTCATGATCATCGCATAAACATGTACCTGCAGCTGTTGTTGTAGTAATCTATGAGCCACGAGGACTCAGCAATCCCATTACCATGGGTATCAAGACTAGCAAAGCTTAAAGGGAAAGGAAGGGGAAAGTGGTGAGGTTGCAGCAGCGACTAAGCATATATGGTGGCTAACATACACAAATAAGAGCGAGAAGAGAACAAGAGGAACGGTCGTCAACTAGTAATGATCAAGAAGTGATCCTGAACTCCTACTTACGTCAAACATAACCCAGAAACCGTGTTCACTTCTCGGACTCCGCCGAGAAGAGACCATCACGGCTACACACGCGGTTGATGCATTTTAATTCGGATCTGGTGTCAAGTTATCTACAACCGGACATTAACAAATTCCCATCTGCCTATAACCGCAGGCACGACTTTCGAAAGATTATACCCTGCAGGGGTGTCCCAACTTAGCCCATGACAAGCTCTCGCGATCAACGAAGGAATAGACCTTCTCCCAGGAAGACCCGATCAGACTCGAAATCCCGGTTTACAAGACATTTTGACAATGGTAAAACAAGACCAGCAAAGCCGCCCGATGCGCTGACAATCCCGATAGGAGCTGCACATATCTCGTTCTCAGGGCAACACCAGATGAGACAGGCTACGAGTAAAACCAGACCTCGAGTTGCCCCGAGGGGGCCCCGCAGGCGGCTCGGTTCGGACCAACACTTAGACAAGCACTGGCCTGGGGGGGCTAAAATAAAGATGACCCTCGGGTTGTCCGACCCAAGGGAAAGGGTAGGTGGTGGTGAGGCAAATGGTAAAACCAAGGTTGGGCCTTGCTGGAGGAGTTTTATTCAAAGCGAACTGTCAAGGGGGTCCCATAAATCACCTGACCGCGTAAGGAACGCAAAATCCGGGAACATAACACCGGTATGACGGAAACTAGGGCGGCAAGAGTGGAACAAAACACTAGGCAAAAGGCCAAGTCTTCCACCCTTTACCAAGTATATAGATGCATTAATAATATAAGAGATATTGTGATATCCCAACAAAATCCTGTCCACCATGGAGAAATCTTCAACTTCACCTGCAACTAGCAACGCTATAAGAGGGGCTGAGCAAAAGCGGTAACATAGCCAAACAACGGTTTGCATGGGAAAGGTGTCAAAGGTTAGAGGATTAATGGCAATTTGGGAGGCTTGATGAGCAAAAGATAGGTAACGTAGCATAGCGATAGAACGAAGAAACTAGCATAGCAATGATAGTAGTGAGATCCAGGGTAGTGGTCATCTTGCCTAAAATCCTGCAAGGAAGAAGAACGAGTCCATGAAGAAGACGAACGGATGAAGCCGAACCAAGCGTAGACGAACGAATCCTCACGATCGCAACGAAACAGGAACTATCGAAAAGAAGCACACAACAAAGTAAACACACCACACATGAACAAGACATGATGCACGACAAGCATGATGCATGACAATTCTAAATGAGGCTACTCACGGCAAGAGATGATGCAAGCAAGAACAACACATCAAGGCAAGTTTAAATGAGGCCGGGAACAACATATAACAATTCCGGTAAGTCCTCATATGCATATTTCGAAATTGGTCCAGATCTGAATAAACCGTATATTCAAGTTGTTAAACATCAAGTTAAGGTGCACAAGGATGATCTACACGAGATTCTAGTCAAGTTACATATAAAGTTCATTTAATGGAGCTACGGCCTAGAAGATATGAGCAAAACAAGTTAAACATGGCATTGATGCAAAACGCACCCAAACATCAAGCAAACACCTCAAAACAAGGATGCAACATGATAATATGAAACTACATGCAATTCTAAGCAAGTTTCATATAGAGCACACTCAAAACGGAGCAACGGTTCAACACACACACATGAAACAAGTTTAAAGGACAAGCTGTCCAAACCAGCAACTAGGCATATTGCAAGCATCAAAACAACATGCTACAGCATCTCAAGATAATAACAAAAGACATGGGCATGATTTACAGGTAAAGCATTACAAAACATGAACACTGAGCTATCTCCAGAAATCACTAGAACATGCTCAAACACACATGGTAAGATTGCAAGTTATAACAATTTCAGACTTTGTAGAAAATAACATCACGATGCAATGTTTAGAGCTATCAAACAACATGTTACAGGAACTTATCATGGCAAACAAAGGCATGTCATGAATCTAATAAATGCATAGATCAAGAGTCCTCTACTGACCATAAGCCAAAAAGGACCAGAAAATAGGATGGCACCCACGTAAACATAGCAAGTTACAATACAGATTCAAACATGGCAGGAACATAATTATGAAGGCATGTAGATGAGCTTGTGTAACTCACTACAGAGCAATACATGGCATGGCAAGGCAACCAATAGTAAGAAGACATGTTTGTGAAGCTAAGCATGGCAATATCAAGGTCATAGGGTGCATGGATCACTAGCAAAACACATGAGAACAAGTGAACTTAATGTAAACAGGCTGGCAGCAACATTATGAAGCAACTTTGGAGCAAGATATGAACAATCTACAACAAGCTATAAATGCAACCAGTGGCATGGATGGATAGAGGATGACATGTAGAACAAAACATGTTTATAGAACATCTCCAGATTATGCATAGAATGATTAGTAGCAACATGTATACATGGCATCACGAAATAACAGATTCAGCCTACCAAAATAGCAACATCATGAACACTACTTAACAAGCTCGATACACTCACCACAAGTCATTGCATGACAAGATAAGCATAGCATCATCAAGAAGACATGTTTGTTAAACAAACTAAGTCAAGAACAAGTTCATATCATGCACGAATCAACTACAACAAGTTTGGCCAAATTGAATAACATGTAAACAATCTGCCAGGAAACATTTTGAAGCAAAAGTAGAGCACGAAAATGACATGCTAGACTACTCCATAATTACAACCAGAGGCATGAATGGATAGACAATAACCACATGTGCAAAACACCCTTACTAAAGTATCTCAAAATAAGCATGGATCTCTCTGTAGCATCAAGTTTACATGGCATCAAAATAACAGCAGAACAGGGACTAAAATCAGCAACATCACGAAGCCTAGTTTGCATGCTTGTGCTAGTCACCACATTGATCACAAAAATGCATGGCATACACCACTGTAAAGAAGACATAGCATAGATCAAAACACATGTAGACATCAACCTCATATGATGCACACATCAATCATGGCAAAAATGACAAAAGAGCTCGTTCTGTTAACAGACAGCAGAAAACATTATGAAGCACTCTTACAACGATGATTCAGGCATCAAGATGAGCTCAAATGAATATGATGCAATGGAATGAAATGATGTACTCGTCGAGACGAACAATTTTACATATTACACGCACAAAATGGAGCTACAGATGCAGAGATACGATGCAACGAACATGGCATGAAAATTACTCAAAATTGGGACTTAGACGAATTCGGGGGAAAGTCAACCTTCGGTGGATCTCAGATCCATATCGGGGTTCACCGGAGCAGGGGCCGGAGCATCGCCGAAGTTGGCGGGGGAGGTCACGGACGGCGCGGGGAGATGGCCCCGGACCGGATCCGGCGGGATCCGGCCGGCGGCGGGCACGGGCGGCGGCGCGCGGGGCCGGCGGGCTCCGGGCAGCGTGGGGGAGGCACGGCGGCGCCTGGGGAAGCCGGCGGCGGCGGAGCGCCGCCGAGCGCGGGGCGGCGACCCAGTCCGGCGCGGCGGCAGGACAGGCGAGGGCCTGCGGCGGCGGGAGGCGAGCGGCCGGACGGACGAGAGGCGGCGGCGCGGAGGCGCGAGGCGGCGGGGACGGGCGCGCGGCGGTGCGGGAGCGCCCGGCGAGGCGGCGGCGATGGCCGGAGGCGCGGGGAGGGAGAGAGCCGGCGGGGACAGGTGTCAGGAGGCGATTGGATGAGGGGGCGGCGGCGGACATGTCCGGCCGGGGACGGACATGTCCGGCGCGGCGCAGAGGAGAAAAACTAGGGTTTGCGTGAGATTTCGGGGGAGGGGGCTAATTTATAGGTAGAGGGAGCTAGGAGAGTCCAAATGAAGAGCGGTTTTCGGCCACGCGATCATGATCGAACAACCGAGAGCATGGAGGGGAGTTAGATGGGTTTTGGGCCACTTTGGAAGGGGTGTTGGGCTGCAAAGAGAAGGAGGCTTGTACGGTTACCCGGTTAACCGTTGGAGTACCAAACGAACTCCAAATGGCACGAAACTTGACAGGCGGTCTATCGGTGCTATACCAAGGCCACTTGGCAAGGCTCGGTCCATTCCGAGAAAGTTTAACACCCGCTCACAACGAGAGACAAAAGGGGGATGCCGGAGGACATAGGAGCGCCGGATTGCAAAACGGACAACGGGGAAAAGGCTCGGATGCATGGGACGAACACACATGCAAAATGAGATGCACATGATGACATGATAAAATGCAACACGCAAGCAAATGACATGGCAACGACGGCGAATAACTGGAAGACACCTGGCGCATGGGATCCGGGGTGTTACAGATTGGCAACCCCTTTGTTGCGTTGGTTGCGAGTTCTTTGTTTGTTTGTGTAGGTGCGTGGGACTTTTGAGGAGCCTCCTACTGGATTGATACCTTGGTTCTCAAAAACTGAGGGAAATACTTACGCTACTATTGCTGCATCACCCTTTCCTCTTCAAGGAAAACCAACGCAAGCTCAAGACGTAGCAGCCATCAAGTTCTTCAAGGGACTAGTATGCTATTTTGGGGTGCCCAACAGGATCATCACCGACAACGGCACATAGTTCACAAGCCACGCCTTCATGCAATACATTGAGGATCTCGGCAGAAAGGTCTGTTTTGCTTCCGTGGCACATCCACGGAGCAACAGCCAAGCAGAGAGAGCAAATGTTGAAGTTCTGTGAGGCTTAAGAACGAAGACTTTAGACAGGCTGTGCAAGAGTGGAAGGCGCTAGATTGATAAGTTGCCGACGGTTCTTTGGTCGATCAAAACGAGCCACCAGCCAGACACCTTTTGCCCTGGTTTATGGGGCAGAAGCAGTTCTCCCCACAGAACTCATATACGGGTCACCTCGAGTGCTCTCTTATGATGAGCTTGAGCAAGAGCGATTGCAGCAAGATTAAGCGACCCTCCTTGAGGAAGATCATCTCCGGGCGGCTATGAGAGCAGCACGCTGCCAGCAAGCCTTGCGCCACTACCATAGCTGCAAGGTTCATGCCCGGAGCTTTGAGGAAGGCGACCTTGTTCTTCGGCATGTTCAGTCGGCCAAGAATTCCAACAAGGGTAACACGAGTCACCAAGCCCAGCGCAGTCCGGCTGGAGACCGAAGATGTCGTTCCAGTGAGCAACTCCTGGAACATCGAGCATCTCCGCAAGTTTTACCCATAAGGTGCGGCTACCGGGCCTCCCGGCAAGCCACCCTTTTGTACAAGCCGTGCCGGCAAGGCATGTAACCCTTTGTAAAAAGCCAGGCGCAGACCCTGAGCATAAATAAACGAAGTGCTGGCGCCCTAAGCTATAGCATGCATGCTAGGTTGAGTCTCTTCCTTGGTTAGGGTTGATAATGCTTAGCGGCGGCTAACCCCTAGCTTAGAGGTCGAGTGTGCGTCTCTCTGTTCTTCTCTATCTTCTTTGGTTCGCAGGGCATATAAGTATTCTTGCCGAGCTATTTTGGGAGAAGGGGGACGGACCGGCGTCCGGGCCCCGGCAAGCCAAAGTTGCCGGGGGCTGCAAGGACAAGGATCCATCCGCGGCAAGACAAGGTCGCCGGGGGCTACAGATCCAGATAAGTTCTCTATCCTCTATCATGCACTTCGTTATGGACTGGGATACGTTAAACCTTGTTTTATCTATAAGCTACCGTGCTCCCCTTTTTCGGCACCCAAGGATTATCCCCTGGGTCTAAATTTGGTCGTAGCCGCAGCAGCAAAGAAGAGGAATGAGGAGCCTAAGCCCACCTCATCCCTGCCTCCGCCAAGGGCATGAGAAAGGTCGAACGAAGTGGGGAGACGGCAAGGCCTGTTGCCGGGCAAAAAACATTTGTCTTAAGTAACGAGGATTCACTCCTTATCGTGGGTTCCACCCGCGAATGAAAAACCCGACAAACATCCCCTTTTCATTAAAAAACACCCCGTATAGGTACAGTTCGTACGAGATGAAAAACATGAGCGAGGGGATTACAAGTTCTAAAGTTAACAAAGGCCCGAAGGCTTACAAGACTAAAAAGAGATAAGATGCCCGTAATCCCTTTCTTGTCCCTCTCCTCAAGAAATGGAACAAGAAAGCAGAAGGGCAAAAGGGGTGCCTAGGCAAGCTACGGGTGGCAGAAGACACCAAGGGAACATCTCGGTGGCCGTTCAAAGGCTGGATGGTGATGGTGGCGCCGGAGGAAGAGCTCGAAGACGAGGCAGCAGGACGTCAATACGCGACGAAGGCGTCGGCGCCCGTGTACTCCGACTTGACGGCCTAGCCGCCCACCCTCTTCCTCTTCCGCAGCCTCCCAACACCAGCCGCCCAAGGAGACGACCCCGAGAAGTTCAAGGAGTCGGTGACACGGATGATGGGGTCGCCGGTGCCGCCCGGAGTGGCGCCCGACGCATAGTCGGACCCGTCATCCTGCCGCCTGCTGCCCTCGTCATCGCTGCCGTTGTCTTCCTCGCCACTCTCGCTCGAGGAGGAATCTTCATCATCAAAAGAGCTCTCCACGCAGCACCTCGCGCGAGTCTGAAGTGCCCGAAGATCTTGACAGAGAGGAGGCCACCCTCCATTAGTTTGAAATGGAGAGTGAGCCCCTCCGTCAAGCTGTGGATGTGAGCGAAGGTCTTCCACCCCCGGCGGAGATACATGACGTGAGGGGCGGGGAACTTGACGTCGGCCCATGTGCCGTTGTTCCCGCAACCCCTCATATGAAGCCGCAACGCCTGCGGCGGATCCAGCTCCATCTCCCGCGCAAATGGAGTCGGGAGCGGAGACGACGGCGTGGCGGCTGGCACAGCCTGACGAAGAATTTGCAAGGATTGTCCCCGACATGGCCCTCCATCAGAGGAGGGGCCGCTGGCGGAGGCGAGGCCGATCTGCCGCCCCATCCTCCTCTCCCTCGAGCACCACGCCGGCCTCGACCTCGCCCCTCCCCCTCCCTCTAGCAGCCGGCTCCACCACTACAAGCTCTTAGGGAGGGGTGATGCGTTGTCGAGCCAAGACCCTCGCCGCCACCGATGAAGCGTTGCCGCGCCCCCTCGTCATGACAAAAGGAAGGAGGAAGCGGGAATGAGGAGAGGCAGATGGCGAAGGATTGAGGAGCACCGTTCCTCCCGCTCCCCTCTTTATAAAGGGGCGGGGCGAGGCTCGGCCGTCCCCACTCGGCCAATCCGGCCCGTTGGAGTGACAGCAAGCGGGCCGTCGACCGCCCTCCCTGCTCCATTGAAGGCGCGTGGGAATCAACCTGCGCACGCGCGTGAGTTCCCACATCCTGCGTGCCTGTCATTCACTCTGCACCGTGCATGCAGCGAACATGGCGCAAGGGATGGGCGCGGTGGGACGCGTGGAGCGACGGTTCCCAAGCGAGGGCAGTAAATGAGCAGCAGCCCTGCGGTCTCGAAGAGACACGCAAGCCGCCTCTTTACTGTCCACCGCGGGATGACGCCAGCATGCTTCCGTCATGCGCACGCGCATGACCCCCACGTCGCGTGTTTAACGTGGGTCGAGGGGAAGCGCAACGGACGGAACAGTTACCATGGCGCCCCGCCTTCCCGCGCACCGTTCTGGGCCTGGCCCAACAACATGTCGCGCTTATGTATGGCCCAGGCCCGGGGGCTCCTGTCGGTGTACAAAAGTAGGAGCTCTTATTTTGACCCCTTTACTTGTGCATGGGCAGTCAGAGCCACGCGTCGTGGCCACGCATAGCAGGGCAAGGGAGGGAAGCCGGAGAGAAGCCGGAGGATCAAGACGAACAAGACAACATCAAGAACCAAGGCCACAAAGTGCAGATCGGCGAAGCAGGTTTCCCGGGCAAGACCCTTGCCGGGGGCGACCGGCAGCTTGCCCACACCAGGGAAGCGGGCCACCCTCGAGCCATGGTCTCCAACGCCAGCAACCACGTTGGACCAGGGCTCAGGAGGCACCTCCATGGTGGCGTGCAGATCTTTGTGAAGACACGCTCAAGATCAGATGAGGATTGGAAGGCAACACTCCCTGCCAAGATCCTTACCGAAGGAATCCACAAGACCCTCGGCAAGACCCTTGCCGGGGACGCCAGCGCGCCACCGCAGGACCCTTGCCGGGCCACCCGACAAGACCCTTGCCGGGCCACCCGACAAGACCCTTGCTAGAGGCGATGGTAGGGCCACTGCCAGGCCCGCACCAACCAACTCCCCGCCGCCATTCGCATGCAGCTGCCAGCCCAACCAGCTGGGCAGGCACCTGCGTGGCACATGCAGCTTCTAGGCCGACTCAGCACGCACCTGCGTGGCGGCATGCAGATCTTCGTGGAGGCTCCACCATCGCGCCACGTCAGCTGCTTGCCTGCCTACATGGCACCGCATGCATCGCTGGCCAGGGCGCGTGTCGAAGCGAGGAGGTGCGGCGCCGGACGGGACGGGCCTCGCTCCCGTCCCCGATAAAGTGAGGGACACCTAAGCCATGCATTAAATGCATCTTGTCGGGTAATACAGGCAATAAGCTCGCAACACTGTAGGCCTTTCCACCTCCTGTGTGCCCCTGTGGCAGCTCCTTCACCTATAAAAGGAGGCCGTAGCATACGGGGAAAGGATTCGGCTTTTTCGAACCACACAGCGCCTGAAGCTAGTTCAAGAGCTCAAGAATACTCAATACAGCCACCAAGCAGGACTTGGGTTTTAGCATCCTTGCGGCCCGAACCTGGGTAAACGATCCCCGTGTCAATTACTAATCTTGCTCTTCTCACAACCCCGCGCCCCGCAACCGTAGTAGGGATTCTTGTGATCCCATAGGTGTCGTTTCCCACCGACAACATGTTATGCATCCGGAAGATATGATCCTTTGGTCCCTGATTTTTCCTATATTAGATAGGGGTGTACTTGGTCAATGTTCGATAAGGATGTAGTTGGTCAACTTCGGCAGTAGTGGATTTCTATTTGCCAAGATTCAAATATTTCACCAAAGCACGCTTTACAATAGCAATATAGTGCATTTGTCAGTAGTTGTGATGTTTCTATGTATAAGAGGATACTCGCTGAGTGACATGCATAGCCCAATTTGTTTTTATCAATAATAGTTAGTAGTACATTTGTGAAACTCAGAAGTGTGCGCCCCAAAATGCTTCATATTCACAGATACGTATCTGGCTGTGTACCTCTCTAAGGTGCCCATCAAGTTGATTAGCCAGCAAAACTGTACCGACGGTGAGGAAAGAGGGCCACTACTTTGTCTTCCCAGTAATCCGTTGGGGGAAATGAGGAACAACGACTTCCTGCCATGCCACTGTCCTGTTGGGCGGGCCACCCCATGTACGATCCCCATCTTGAACAGACTGACAATGCCACCGGAATGGAAGCATTACAACAATGGCGCCATAGGGACTGCCGGAGCCGCCTCCGTGACCGAACGACCGCCGCCGCGTGCCTATCCGACTCCCACCCCATCTCCAGGCAGGCAGGCTCCATCGTTAAGCCAAGCTTCGCCTCTGCAGCACCGCCGCAATAACCTGACGGGCGTGGATGTCAGCTGATCGAACCAATCAAGCCACCGTGGCGGGAGAGGAGGATACCAACGAGTACAACATGGGACAGGAGGATGGGCTCGGTGCACGGCATGGAGGAGATATGACAGGGAGAGGAGGGGCCGATCGACGCAGTGAAAGGGAGAGGAGTATGTGGCGATGTCGTTGATGTAAGGGAGGCGGCGGGGACAGGAGAAGGCTCGAGGTTGAGGGAGTGAGAGCCTGAGAGGTGCTACGGTGTGGTGAGTATAAGGACATATAGTACCTAAAAATGAATTCTAGCAGGTTCGAGCTTGGGCCATCTCCTTTTGGGAAAGTTTTGGGCCCTGGATGGACGCCTCAAGCTATCTAAAAAAACTGCACTGAAGACTGTCTAAAAAAACTAATTAGGTGTACCCAGTTATTTTGCAAATAAAAATAGATGTGTTAGTCTTGCTTTTGTTTTAGTATATTATATATGTTTATATAATGCAGTATAAAATATTTTTTATATATTTATATCTTTCACTTTTGTTCATCAAGATAAAAAGCAATGGATTTAGATGATGTTTAAAAAATATTAAGTGATATAGCCATCTAAGTAATGATGACGGAGCAGACTGAAACACCACGGGAAGAGGTGAATACAAATAATCCTTCTTTATATGTATATTTTACATGATGATAATACAAGAGTTGCATTTTTTATATGATTATTTTTGCAGAATATGTCAGATATAGAGATGTATTTTGGCGACGTTCAAAAAGAACCCCTAGAGATATTATTACTATCATTGAATTAATCATGTCACCCACAAGAAAATCAAGTTTCTATAAATAATATATTCTTGCACAACGGTGTAAGACCAATCGCATAAACTTTATACTTAATAACATAAACCATAAATCATAACTGATATCATAAATATATTTTAAATGTGGAATTACATGTGATAAACGCGTACGTATATTGTATGCGTGCTCATGAAAATCTATGAGACAGGGCGGGTGAAAAAGGTACATACTTTTAGCATGTCGATATCTGGTCAAATAAAAAATATGGCAAAAGAGATATAGATCCATCAAAATATCATCACATCGTACAACATGTTAATACTTATTACAACAAGATATGGTTAGACATAGACCCATCAAAATATCATTTGCACGGTGAGACATAGACCCATATTTATTACAACAAGATATGGTTAGACATAGACCCATCAAAATATGGTTAGACATAGACCCATCTCTAATGTGGCAAAATATTTCAAAAGCCCGTGGCAACGCACGGGTATTCTACTAGTATATATAGGTGGGGGGAGGGGGGGGGGAGGAGGCAGCCAGGAGGCGCCCCAAGTGGGGATGAATCCCACCTGGGCTCCTGCCCCTAGCTGCGACCCCCTTGCCATGTATGTGTGCACGAGGAAGGTAGGGGGAGGTGCCCCCTTTCCTTTCTCTCATGAGGAGGGAAAGGCGGGAGGGGCCAACCCTCCCCCTTTCCTTCCCCTAGGGCCGGCGGCCAAGGAGAGGGTGCACCAGCTCCCTTGTGGGCTAGTGTGTGCCTCCCCTTGGCCCACTAGGCCCATAGACCTCCCGGGGGTGTCCGGAACCCCTTCCAGCGATGACTACCCGGTGCACTTCGAAACTCTTCCGGTGTCCGAATATCATCGCCCTATATATCAATCTTTACCTCCGAACCATTCCGGAGCTCCTCGTCATGTCCGTGATCTCATCCGGGACTCTGAAGAACATTTGATCATGCTACTTCTTGAGCTTATGTTGGTTTTTCCCTTAAAGAGGAAAGGGTGATGCAGCAAAGTAGAGATAAGTATTTCCCTCAGTTTGAGAACCAAGGTATCAATCCAGTAGGAGATAACACACAAATCACCGAATACCTGCACAAAAAATCAAACAAACTTGCACCCAACGCGATAAAGGGTTGTCAATCCCTTCACGGCTAGTTGCAAAAGTGAGATCTGATAGAGATAGATAAACGATAAAGCAAATATTTTTGGTATTTTTGGTTTATAGATCGAAAAGTAAAAGATTGAAAGAATAGTAGATCGGAAACTAAGATTGTAGATCAGAAACTTGTATGATGGAAAATAGACCCGGGGGTCATAGGTTTCACTAGAGGCTTCTCTCAAGATAGAAATAATATGGTGGGTGAACAAATTAGTGCCGAGCAATTGATAGAAAAGTGCAAAGTTATGACGATATCTAAGGCAATGATCATGAATATAGGCATCACGTCCGTGTCAAGTAGACCGAATCCTGCCTGCATCTACTACTATTACTCCACAAATCGACCGCTATCCAGCATGCATCTAGAGTATTAAGTTCATAAAGAACAGAGTAATGCATTAAGCAAGATGACATGATGTAGATGAATTAACTCAAGCAATATGATGAAATCCCCATCTTTTTATCCTCGATGGCAACAATACAATACGTGCCTTGCTGCCCCTACTGTCACTGGGAAAGGACACTGCAAGATTGAACCCAAAGATAAGCACTTCTCCCTTTGCCAAAAAAACCAATCTAGTTGGCCAAACCAAACCAGTAGTTCGAAGAGAACTACAAAGATATCAAATCATGCATATAAGAATTGAGAGAAGATTCAAATAATATTCATAGATAAATTGATCACAAATCCACAATTCACCGGATTTCAGCAAACACACCGCAAAAAAGTATTACAACGAATAGATCTCCAAGAACATCGAGGAGAACATGGTATTGAGAATCAAAGAGAGAGAAGAAGCCATCTAGCTACTAGCTACGGGCCCGTAGGTCTGTGGTAAACTACTCATGCTTCATCAGAAGGGCAATAGAGTTGATGTAGAAGCCCTCCGTGATTGAATCCCCCTCCGGCAGGACACCGAAAAAGGCCCCTCGATGGGATCTCACGGGTACAGAAGGTTGCCGTGGCGGAAAAGTGTTTTCGTGGATGCCCCTATTGGTTTGGGGATATATGGGAATATACAGGCGAAACAATTAGGTCAGGAGGTGCATGAGGGGCCCACAAGGGTGGGGGCGCGCCCTACCCCCTGGGCGCGCCCTCCATCCTTGTGGCTGCCTCGTGGCTCCTCCGACTTCATCCCCCAGTTTCCTGGTTGTCTTCTGGTCCAAGAAAAATCATCGCGAAGGTTTCATTCTGTTTGGACTCCGTTTGGTATTCCTTTTCTGCGAAACTCAAAAACAAGGAAAAACATGAACTGGCACCAGGCTCTAGGTTAATAGGTTAGTCCCAAAAAAATATAAAATAGCATATAAATGCATATAAAACGTCCAAAATAGATAATATAATAGCATGGAACAATAAAAAATTATAGATACGTTGGAGATGTATCTGGTCAACAAATCATACAACTCATATAACACTATATCGTGAACAAACATTAAGCATGCGGACCCTACGGGTTCGAGAACTATGTAGACATGACCGAGACACCTCTCCGGTCAATAACCAATAGCGGAACCTGGATGCCCATATTGGTTCCTACATATTCTACGAAGATCTTTATCGGTCGAACCGTTATGACAACATACACATTTCCTTTTGTCTGCCGGTATGTTAATTGCGTGAGATTCGATCGTCGGTATCTTCATACCTAGTTCAATCTCATTAACGACAAGTCTCTTTACTCGTTCCGTAATACATAATCTTGTAACTAACTCCTTCATCATTTGCTTGCAAGCTTATTATGATGTGCATTACTGAGAGGGCCCAGAGATACCTCTCCGATACTCGGAGTGACAAATCCCAATCTCGATCCATGCCAACTCAACAAACACCTTCGAAGATACCAGTAGAGCATCTTTATGATCACCCAGTTACGTTGTGACGTTTGATAGCACACCAGGCATTACCCCGGTTTTCGGGAGTTGCATGATCTCATGGTCGAAGGAACATGTATTTGACATTCAAGAAAGCTGTAGCAATAAACTAAACGATCATATGCTAAGATAACGGATGAGTTTTGTCCATCGCACCATTTTCCTAATGATGTGATCCCGTTATCAAATGATAACACATGTCTATGGTCAAGAAAGTGTAGGATCGAAAGTATGTCTAGAGGGGGGGTGATTAGACTACTTGACTAAATAAAAATCTAGCCTTTTCCCAATTTTATATCTTGGCAGATTTTAGGAACTTTACACAATTCAAGCAATCAACCTACACCTGCAATTCTAAGAGTATAGCAGCGGAATGTAAAACATTGCACATGAAGGTAAAGGGAGGAGTTTGGAGTGTGCAAACGCAACCTTGTCGTGGTTCCGATAGGTGGTGCTATCGTACATCCACATTGATGGAGACTTCAACCCACGAAGGGTAACGGCTGCGCGAGTCCATGGAGGGCTCCACCCACGAAGAGTCCAAAAAGAAGCAACCTTGTCTATCCCACCATGGCCATCGCCCACAAAGGGCTTGCCTCACTAGGGTAGATCTTCACAAAGTAGGCGATCTCTGAGGGAGTCCTGGATTAGGGGGTATCCGGACAGTCGGACTATATACTTTGTCCGGACTATTAGAGTGTGAAGATACAAGACTTAAGACTCCGGCTCATGTCCGGATGGGACTCTCCTTTGCGTGGAAGGCAAGCTTGGCGATCCGGATATTGTGTTTCCTTCCTTGTAACCAACTCCATGTAAACCCTAGCCCTCTCCGGTGTCTATATAAACCGGAGAGGTTGGTCCTTAGAAGGCCGATCACAATTACAATCATACCATCATAGGCTAGCTCTTAGGGTTTAGCCTCTACGATCTCGTGGTAGATCTACTCTTGTACTACTCATATCTTCAATATTAATCAAGCAGGAAGTAGGGTTTTACCTCCATCGAGAGGGTCCGAAACTGGGTAAACATTGTGCCCTTTGCTTCCGGTTACCATCAGCCTAAGACGCACAGATCGGGACCCCCTACCCGAGATCCACCGGTTTTGACACTGACATTGGTGCTTTCATTGAGAGTTCCTCTGTGTCATCGCCATGAGGCTTGATGGCGCCCTCAATCGTCAACAACACGGTCCAAGGCGAGACTTTTCTCCCCAGACAGATCTTCGTGATCGGCGGCTTCACACCGTGGGCCAATTCGCTTGGCCATCTGGAGCCGACCGACAGCTACTCCCCTGGTCACCAGGTCAGGTTCGGAAACTTGAACTACATGGCTGATATTCGCGGAGACTTGATCTTCGACGGATTAGAGCCCGCGCCAGGAGCACCGGATAGTCGCGATGAGCACAACCTAGACTTGCTGTCGTACAATGTTCGGGTTATCACCCCCGCAGTGGCCCCGGACCTAAATTCGAGCAGGCTGTATCGCCTGAGGATGGAGGGATGGGCCCCGCCCTGCAGGCTGCATACTCATTGGCGGTTGAGACGAACACAGGTCCCACCTCTGTGGAAACCTGTGACTCCGGACCCCCGGACTCATATCTGGTTGTTGGTTCCAGTACGCGCACTCTCGAGCCAACCGAGACAGGTTGGGCTCCAATAATGGAGTTTACCGCTGTGGATATCTTCCAGCACTCGCCCTTTGGCGACATGTTGAACTCGTTAAAGTCTCTCTCTTTGTCAGGAGGCTCTTGGCCGAACTATGTCTGGCTCGAATGGGGAGAAAACGACGAAGGGATTCGTTGCCCACCCACCACCCACTTCATCGCCACGGTTGATGATTTAACCGACGTGCTTGACTTCGACTCCGAAGGCATCGACAGTATGGACGACGATGCAGGAGAAGATTCAGAACCTCTGGGGCGCTGGACTACTACCTCGTCACACGATATATACATGGTGGACACGCCCAAGGAGGACGACGGCGGCAATCCGGAAGATAAAACCCCCGGGCAAAAGCCAAAATAGCGATGCAGACACCACTCAAAGTCCAGCAACAGTAAAAATAGCGACAAGAGCGCAAGAAGGATCGACATACCAGTAAACTCCGAAGGCAATAGCGACCATGAGGACCCAGCGATGGAGCAGGACGAGCCAGGTCACGCCGAACCAAGTTCTGAGTAGACGCCAGATCACAATGATCCAGAGGGACGAGTTCAACAAACCGGCCCAGAACAAGAAGACAGTTCGGTCGATGATGCATTCATCATTCCGGAAGAACGCGTGGAACGAGATAACCTCCATAGAAAACTTATGGCCACAGCGATAAGTCTAAAGAAGCAGAAGCAATGGCTCAAAGCCGCACAGGAACGCTCAATCATAGATGGAATAAGGTGCTAGACACTGAAGAAAGATATGGCGACGATCGCCATACAAAGAGCTATCCAAAACGCAAGCTACTGCCAGAATTCGACGACAAGGCCGTTCCACCAAACACTAATACGACAAGGAGGCCCAACGTACCGCTCCCTAACCACAATAGAACGGCTACCAACGTCGCGCACGATCTACGTGAGCATCTGGATAAGAAAGCCGGCGCGGCCAGGTCTATCTATGGATCTAAAGGACACACCCCGGCGAGGGACAATGGTCACCAAAACGATGATACAAGCCAAATACCAGTTCGGAATAAACACCAGACACAATAACAGCCGACTGCATGCCACAACACCTCCAGATACAGAGGGGCTGCTCACCCCCTGTGCTCCACTGAAGAAGTACTAGACCATGAATTCCCACAAGGTTTTAAACCTGTGAACATAGAGGCATACAACGGAACGACAGACCCAGGGGTCTGGATTGAGGATTTTATCCTACATATTCACATGGCTCGTGGGGATGACCTCCACGCCATCAAATACCTTCCCCTAAAGTTTAAGGGACCAACTCGACACTGGTTGAAGAGCCTCCCCGAAAATTCAATTGGGAGTTGGGAGGAAGTCGAGGACGCTTTCAGGGCCAATTTTCATGGGACTTATGTCCGGCCTCCAGATGCGGACGACTTAAGCCACATAATCCAACAGCCCGAAGAGTCCGCCCGCAAGCTTGGGAGCAGATTCCTCACTAAGAAGAATCAAATTGTCGATTGTCCGGACACCGAAGCCTTAGCGGCATTCAAACACAGCATCCACGACAAGTGGCTCGCCAGACACCTCGGCCAAGAAAAGCCAAGGACAATGGCAGCCCTAACAAGCCTTATGACCCGCTTTTGCGCGGGTGAAGATAGCTAGCTAGCCCGTAAAGGCACCAGCGACCCCAGCACATCCGAAAGAAGGGATGGCAACGGGAAGCCATGAGGTAATAAAAACAAATGCCAAAACAAGGAAGAGAGCCCGGATAACACAATGGTTAATGCCGGATTCAGGGGCTCTCGACCTGATCAGCAAAAGAAACCATTTAAAGGCAGTAAAGAGGGACATCCAGTCGGAATAGAGTCCTAGACGGACTGTGCCAAATTCATGGCACCCCTGACAAACCTGCGAACCACACGCACAGAGAGTGCTGGGTCTTCAAGCAGGTCGGCAAATTAAATGCCAAACACAAGGGAAGGGAAACACCAAGTGAAGACGAGGATGAACCTCGCCAGCCGAACACTGGGGGGGGGGGGTAGAAAAAATTCCCGCCAGAGGTTAAAACAGTGAACATGATCCATGCGACTCGCACATCCATGAGAAGGCACGAACGCGCGCATGGAGACGCATGCGATATAGAGCCCATCGTACCCACACCTAACTACTGGATGTCTTATCCGATCACCTCCGATCACTTGGACGGCCGAACTAGTATTCGACACGGAGGATCAAAGGCCTTGGTGCTTGACTCAACAATCGACGGACACCATCTCAACCGTGTCCCCATGGACGACGGCAGTAGTCTCAATTTAATATACAAGGACACTCTCCGCAGGATGGGGATAAACCCATCCAGAATTAGCCAAAGCAACACCACCTTTGAAGGGGTGATACCAGGCGTTGAAGCCTACGACAGGGGCTCCGTTGTACTGGAGGTAACATTTGGCTCCCCAGGCAATTCCAGAAGCGAAGAACTACTCTTCACCATCGCACCCTTCCAAAGCGGCTATCATGCATTGCTTGGAAGAACGGCCTTCGCCCGCTTCAACGCATTAACGCACTATGGCTACCTTATACTCAAGATGCCCGGTCCACGTGGCATAATCACCGTTAACGGAATTACAGAGCGCTCTTCATGCGCAGAGGAACACGCGACGGCCCTAGCGGCCGGACTATAAGCGGCCTCCAATATCAGAAAACATGACTGGTCACTAAGACCACTATCGGTGTCAAAACCGGCGGATCTCGGGTAGGGGGTCCCGAACTGTGCGTCTAGGCACATGGTAACAGGAGACAAGGGACACGATGTTTTACCCAGGTTCGGGCCCTCTTGATGGAGGTAACACCCTATGTCCTGCTTGATTAATATTGATGATGTGTGTTACAAGAGTAGATCTACCACGAGATCAAGGAGGCTAAACCCTAGAAGCTAGCCTATGGTATGATTGGTGTTCGTCCTACCGACTAAAGCCATCCGGTTTATATAGACACCGGAGAGGGCTAGGGTTACACAGAGTCGGTTACAATGGTAGGAGATCTACATATCCGTATCGCCAAGCTTGCCTTCCACGCCAAGGAAAGTCCCATCCGGACACGGGACGAAGTCTTCAATCTTGTATCTTCATAGTCTTGGAGTCCGGCCGATGATGATAGTTCGGCTATCCGGACACCCCCTAGTCCAGGACTCCCTCAGTAGCCCCTGAACCAGGCTTCAATGACGACGAGTCCGGCGCGCATATTGTCTTCGGCATTGCAAGGCGGGTTCCTCCTCCGAATAATTTATAGAAGATTGTGAACACCAGGATAGTGTCCGGCTCTGCAAAATAAATTCCACGTACCACCGTAGAGAGAATAATATTACACAAGTTCAATCTGCTGACGTATTTGGTGGCGTGACGTCACACCACTACCAAGCCTTTACTAGAATTGTTTTTATTGTACCACCTCAGCGTGTTTAGCGAAGCGGTTTCCTTGGCACGTCTTGTCGAAGCAGAGATCGTGTTCCCCTTATTCCGGGATTCTCATAAATACGGACGTGGGTAACCCAACCGCGCCCGTTGCCACGCCCCCTCCATCGAAGGCGGGTTCCAAACGGTCACGGGGACGGCTCTTGGTATTCTTCCTCTTTATAATGAGACCAAGGCCCGTTCTTTTTCTTCAATCCTCAATCGAATCCGCCTCTCGCCCCAAGTTCCAACACCCAGGGCTCCAGATTCGGGTACTTTCGACCTTCGACAATGTCCGGCTCCGACCTACGAGGCCGGTGGATGCCCTCTTCCGTCACGGAAGAGGACGTGCTAAAGCTGAGAGACGCCAGGTACTTGACCTACGAGATTTCGCATAGGTTGCCTGCCCGAGGGCAAGTTATTCCTACTCCCGAGCCCGGCGAGAGCGTCGTGTTCGTGTCTCACCTCCGTCGGGGTTTAGGCTTCCCGATGGATCCCTTCGTGAGGGGGCTCATGTTTTACTATGGGCTGGAATTCCATGACTTGGCTCCGGAGTCCATCCTCCACATCTCATCATTCATTGTCGTCTGCGAAGCCTTCCTCCGCACTACCCCTCACTTCGGCTTGTGGCTCAAAACCTTCAACGTGGAGCCGAAGATGATTGAGGGGCGTCAGGCAGAGTGCGGCGGGGCGGTTATAAGCAAGAGGGCCGATGCTCCATGGCCCGAGGGCTCTTTTCAGGAGGAGCTCGACTTGTGGCAACAGGAGTGGTTCTATATCACCGCTCCCAGGGGCAGCAGGCAGAGGCCGCCGCCCGTCTTCCGCTCGGGCCCTCCACAACGGCTGACGTCATGGGTCAACAAGGGGCTTAACTGGGGGCCGTCCAAAGACGTACCCCTGTTGCAGGACCGGATTCGAGGCCTCCAAGAAAGGGAGATTAATCTGGTCGTAGTGGCACAGGTTATGCTGATTCGGCGCCTTCTGCCCTGCAAACGTCGCCCCCTCCGCCTGTGGGAATTTAATCCGGAGGGGCCACGAGCTCTCCAACACTTCATGGGTTTGACACCCGCGGAGATGTACAAACTGTTCTTCGGATCGCAAGAGATGCGTCCGGATTTGACCGAGGACGCTGGCCTAAGCTGCAATCGCCCGGATACTCAAGTAAGTAGCCCTGTGTCCGGACATATTGTCCATTTATTTATCATGGGTTTTCCGTTTAACCAGCTATCCCTTGGACAGGAGTGGATAGCGCAAGCAAAACTGATACGGTGTCCGGCCCCCCTCCCTAAGACCACGCCGGATCCCGTGTTAGTCAAAATGTTGGAGGTTGCGCCTTCAGAGGAGGGCGAAGGGGGGCACAGGGAAACTACCACCTCTTTCAAGGAGGCTTTTAGTAAGGGGGGGAATCGAGAGCCCCTCCTTCCAGGGGGAGAAGAGGACTGCTTCCGAAGACCCGGAGGCCAAGGCCTCAAAGCGGGGAAAGAAATCTGCATCGGAAGGTCCTGTGCCGGGAAGAGCCCCGGCCGCACTGTCTCCTCAGTGGAATCAGCCCTCTAGCGAGCCGTAAGTAAAAAAGGGGGGATTTTGTAATAGGGGACACCCCTGCTTTATTTCTAAGGGTAACCGAAGTTTTCACCTTGTAGTTCAGATCTCAGCCCATCTCAGCAGAGCTCATCTTCGGGGGACCTTCGTCCGGAGATGATGGAGAGCGAAACGCCTCCATCTGCCACCCCGTCGGGCGGGGCAGACGACCCTGAGGTGTCTTCACGGAGGGTCTCCCCGAGTCCGGCAGGGCCGGGGAGTTCAGCACCCATTGGAGTACGGCCGGTGGAGCTGCATGATTTGCTCAAGAGGGCGTCTATCTCAGAAGATCACCGCACATTAATGAGCATGGTGATTGAAAGGATCTCATCCGCCGAGAGCGGGTTGTATGAGGCCGTCGTTAGTTTGCTGACGGGGTTTGAGGTACGCAAAAAATGACATACCTTTTGACAGTTTTGCACATGGAGTGCGCCCTGTATAGATAGTAGCCCCTGAGACTTGGTATGCTGTCGAAAGCGACAGCGTGCCAAGGATCATAATCTCAGTTATAGAATGTCGCCTTTCCTATGCAGGTGGCGAAATGTTCAGTGGCCAGCCAGACTGATGGAGTTGCCGAGCTGAAGAGGCAACTCGATGTTGCGGATGCGGACATCGCGCTGGTCAAATAAACGACTTGATGAGTCACAAGGTAGGTGGTTGCTCCGCGGTCGCCTAGTAAGGGAGCTGACGCCCATTCCTTACAATTTGTATGCTTGATGCAGATGGTGCCGCTGCTATGGAAGACCTTCGAGCAGAACTTGCTCGAGCCAAGGAGCAAGCCAGGAAAAGTGATGCGGCTGCCTCGAAGGCAGCGGAAGAGCTACAAGGCGAAAAGGCTGCTCACTGCCGAAGCAGGGAAGAGATGGCCGGAATGGCCTTGAAATTAAAAGATGCTACCGACCGCTGTGAAGTTCTTGAAGGAGAATGCCGAGTGGAGCAAGAGGGCCTGAAGAAGGCCGCCGCCGAAGTCAAGGATGCCCGAAGTGCGATGCGGGCTATGAAGGAGGAACTGCGTCAAGTCGGAGACATTGCGGCTGGAAAGCCCTCTCTCCTGCATAGGAAGTTCACGGATCCAAAGTATGCTCAGTTGGGCCAATTGTGTGGTGCGGAGGATCCTTATCTGGATTTGTCGGCAAGTGCGGCGGACGCAGTCGTGCACTTCCGAAGCCAGAAGGATCATGAAATGGAAGAGCTTTTCTGGTCTCAATTCCATATTCCGGAGCGTCCACTTCCGTTGACTGGTCGGCTGGCTGAGTGGGCTGAGCTGAATAGATTGTCTGGACTTGCCATGATGGATGTGGTCGCTCATCTGTGGCCGGAAAGGGCCAAGCCTGAGAGTTATTTTGGCTTGTTGAAGCAATTCCTTGGGGCTGTGCCGCATATCAAGGCGATGAAGCGGTCGGCATGCATAGAAGGTGCACAGATGGCTCTCGCCCGTGTGAAGACATACTGGGCGGAGATGGATGCCACCACTGTTGCATCCCGGGGTTCGGACAAAAGCCGATTACCCGCCGAGCACTATTTTGAGGAAGTCCTGCAGGGCGCTCGTTTAATAGAGTCACAGTGCTCGAAAGATGTTATGTTTAAATGACACGTATGATTTCTGAGATCATGTTTATAATGCAATAGCTTTTTATACTTGTGCGTTCAAGTATTGAACTATCTCCTGTGCGGCCGTATATGTATGTATAACCTGAAAGATGGCAGTCTTTGGCTTCAGCCCCCACGCACATGGTGCGGGGGTGTTTGCAAAAAGAAAAGCGCTTTTTCACACTTAATCCAACGTCTTGGTCCTTTGAAGGAGGTGATAGCATAGCAAACTAGGCAACCGGACTATAATGCTTTATCACTTTCACTTAGCCATAGGAGCTCGAAGGTGGGGCTACTATATAGCCCCTAGAGGCACCGCGCTTCTCCGAACTCGGGGCGCGTATGTGCCTGACCGGGAAGCGGTCCTTCGTCAAAGCGGAGGAATTCTAAACATTCCAATAGTCGGTCGAGTGGTTGACCAGTCTCTCGCTATATCATGACAGTCAGTTTTCGGCTTTCTCTACTGAGGTGCTCGCCCGGCCGAACCGGGGCACAATCACAGCAGTTCTCCTGGTGCCGCGTTAGCTGATGGAGCGGAACGTAAGGCAGCAAAACACAGGAGCCAGGCAACCCCAACATTTTACCAAAGACATGATTCAGAGCTGATGCATATAAGGCCTAACTCGAGACGCCGAACACTCCCTGAGGTGTTCGGTCTTTATGATACCGGGCAGAACAATGCCCTAAGCCCCTAGTGTCCAGGTACATGCGGGAACTTCTGATGCGGCCAATGCCAAAACGCCAGCCTCCTCCTCGGTCATGGTAGGAAACCAGGGGATGTGTATCAACAAGAGACAGTAAGAAAGGTTTACGCAGGGTCTTAATCTGAAAAGAATCCTTGCAACGGGTCCCTGCTGCACGTCTGCGCCTGTGTCTCCGTTGTGCTGTATCCTGGACGGGTGTAGCACGTGCTTCATCTGTAAAAGAGAAGGACTTAGTTTGGAAGAAATATCGTGCAAAAGTTGTATTTAAAATAAAGTATAATTTGGAAGATGAATAAAGTTGAGCTTTATTGGCTCTCATCGTTTATACGCGCGGCCCCTTGTAAACGGGTATGCGGCTGGGAAGCCCCTTGTTTATTTACGCCGGACTCGCCTAACCGTGTCCGAGGTCTGAATGACCTTTTTTTAGGGGCTTGGACCTGCAAGGTCGGATTAGTGTGTGGCTGTCAAGGCAGCCTCACGTTCTCCGTGGTCGAGGAACACTCGGAGTTGCTCTTTAATGAGATTATGCCGCATGGACCGGGCATTTTAAGCGTAAGAGACGTGTAATGTGGTATTGCGTTAAAGCGGGCGAAAGCTTCATGTCCCAGTAGTGCTTGAGGGCCACTGTTAAATGGGGCGATATGGAGAGTGAGCTTTTCGCAATGGAGGTTGTCGGATGAACCAAACAGAACCTCTAGTGGTACAGAGCCTGTACAATTGGCTTAAAGGCCTGGCGTCACTCCTTTGAAGGAAGTGCTGCTACGACGAATTTTGGTATGGTCTATCCCCATTCTGCGGACGGTGTCCTGGTACGGCAGGTGCCGCACTGTGTTTTCGTGTTATCACATGAAGTGAGTTCACTGTTTTGACTTCTAGTGGGAACGTCTTCTGTTTTCCGGCGTGCTGCTTGTGGGGTTCGTCGTCGTCTTCGCTTGGTGTGTCGAGCCCCTTGCGTTCGGCGTTAAGTCGGCCGGACTGTTTGAAGACCCAACAATCTCTGTGGGTATGGTTTGCAGGCTTCCCGGAGGTACTATGTATTTGACATAGCCTATCCAGAATTTTGTTTAGGTTGGATAGCTCGTCGCTGTTGTCCTTGAGGGGCAATGTTTTATTATTCGGCCGAGAGCATTTGAATCCGGCGTTGACCGCTGTGCTATTTGGGCCATTTTCCTTATTCCGGCGCTGATCTTTTCTGCGTCGTGATTTCCCATTTCCATCCCTGACTTCGGATGTACTCGGGTCGCTGGTGCTGCATCTAGCCAGCCAGCTGTCTTCCCCCGCGCAAAAGCGGGTCATGAGGCTTGTTAGTGCGGCCATTGTTCTTGGTTTTTCCTGGCCGAGGTGTCTGGCGAGCCATTCGTCTCGGACGTTGTGCTTAAAGGCTGCTAAGGCTTCGGCGTCCGGACAGTCGACTATTTGGTTCTTTTTGGTGAGGAACCTGTTCCAGAATTTGCGTGCTGACTCTCCGGGCTGTTGAGTTATGTGACTTAAATCGTCTGCATCGGAGGGCGGACATAAGTCCCCTGAAAATTTGCTCGAAACACATCCTCGAGCTCTTCCCAACTTCCAATGGTATTTTCTGGGAGGCTTTTGAGCCAATGCCGAGCTGGCCCTTTGAGCTTGAGGGGTAGGTATTTTATGGCATGGAGATCGTATCCTCTGGCCATATGTATGTGTAGGATATAATTCTCAATCCAGACTCCGGGGTCTGTTGTTCCGTCATATGCCTCTATGTTTACGGGTTTGAATCCCGCTGGAAATTCATGATCCAATACGTCGTCGGTGAAACATAGTGGGTATGCGGCGCCCTTGTATTTGGGTGTGCTGTTGTCTTCAAACGCTTGGCGGGTGGTGTTGCTTCCTGGAGTCTTCTTTTTTGGCCCATAGATAGACCTGACCGGGTCATCCTTTCTCCGAGGATCTTTATGCTGATCGTGTGCCGGCTTGTGTGCCGCGCCCCTTGCTGCTCTTAGCCTGTCATTTGGTCGTCTATCCGGCCATGCGGCCTCTTTATTTTTTTACTGCGGGGGTTCTAAGGCCTCCTCGTCAAATTCGGGCAATAGCTTGCGCTTCGGGTAGCTCTTTGCCTGGTGACTAGCGCCATATTTATCTGCGGTATTGAGGACTTTGCTCCATCTCCTTCTGAGTGCATCCTCTGCTGTTTTGAGCTTCCTCTTTTGCTTCTTCAAACTTCTTGTAGTGGCGACGAGCCTTTTATGAAGGTTCTTATGCTCTGGTGATGTGTTCGGCGTGAGATCGTCTCGGCTCTTATTTTCGCCGGGGATGGGTTGCTTGTCCAGTTCATCATGTTCGGATGGTTGCTTGGTGGCATGTTCGCCGTCCACTGCTTCACCCTGCTCTAGGGCCGGGTCCATATGGGTGCCGTTTTTATCGAGGCGGGACTTCGGGCGGCGCTTGTGTCACTGCTTTGGTTGTTTGTTGGGGGAGTTGTCGTTCGCCACGTCCTGTTGTTCCTCATTGCCGCTTCCTTTTGGTGTATCCACCATGTATACATCGTGAGTTGGGGTGGCTTTCCAGTGCCCGATAGGCCCTGGTTCTTGGTCGTCTCCGGCATCGTCGTCCATACCGTCGATGTCTTCGGAGTCGAAGTCTAGCATGTCGGTTAGATCGTCGACAGTGGCTACTAAGTGCGTGGTGGGTGGGCGTTGAATTTCTTCGTCGTCTGCAACCCAACCGTCCTGACCGCAGTCCGGCCAGGGCTCTCCTGATAACGAGAGATACTTTAGCGATCTCAAGATGTCGCCGAAAGGTGAGTGTTGAAAGATGTCCACCGCGGTGAACTCCATGATCGGCGCCCAATCGGATTCGATTGGAGAGGGCGCGGGAGGTTCGGAGTCCGGCAAGGAGTCTGGCACCTCGGAGTCATGAGCTTCATGAGGGACAAGGTCAGTGTTCGGCTCTATTGCCATAGAGGTTGCAGCCCCCGAGGCGGTGTCTAGCCATCCGTCCTCGATTTGCGCAGCCGGCTCCGAATTGAAGATCGGAGCGGGCTCGAGTGCGACCTCCGGGGTACTGTCCGGCTGTAGAGCTAAATCATGCCCGTCGTGACAGTGCGGCGCACTTGGCCGTGGCTCGAATCCATCAAAGATCAAGTCCCCGCGGATGTCAGTCTTGAAGTTCAAACTTCCAAATCTGACCTGACGGCCAGAGGCGTAGCTTTCGATCTGCTCCAGATGGCCAAGCGAATTGGCCCGCAGTGCAAAGTCGCCGAATACGAAGATCTGTCCGGGGAGGAAGGTCTCACCCTGGACTGCGTCGTTGTTGATGATTGAAGAAGACATCGAGCCTATCGGTGACGACACAGAGGAACTCTCAATGAAAGCACCAATGTCGGTGTCAAAACCGGCGGATCTCGGGTAGGGGTCCCAGACTGTGCGTCTAGGCGGATGGTAACAAGAGACAAGGGACACGATGTTTTACCCAGGTTCGGGCCCTCTTGATGGAGGTAAAACCCTACGTCCTGCTTGATTAATATTGATGATGTGTGTTACAAGAGTAGATCTACCACGAGATCAAGGAGGCTAAACCCTAGAAGCTAGCCTATGGTATGATTGTTGTTCGTCCTGCGGACTAAAGCCATCCGGTTTATATAGACACTGGAGAGGGCTAGGGTTACACAGAGTCGGTTACAATGGTAGGAGATCTACATATCCGTATCGCCAAGCTTGCCCTCCACGCCAAGGAAAGTCCCATCCGGACACGGGACGAAGTCTTCAATCTTGTATCTTCATAGTCTTGGAGTCCGGCCGATGATGATAGTTCGGCTATCCGGACACCCCCTAGTCCAGGACTCCCTCAACCACATACACGGTTAGACGAGTCCGGTAGCCCGGACAAAATTGTACCAGGGCACCGTATATGTAATCCCATAGCGGACACCAGGGGCTATAAATATTTAATACAGCCCCACACTTAGCTCAACCTTATTGGCAGGCCAACATCTTACACTTTTACTATCCATCACATACTTACGTTGTACTCTCCTATGAGTTTTCTTTTTTCACAGACAACGTTCACGCGATACCCTTCCAGGATACGGCACAACAGAGACAAAGGCGCAGACATGCAGCAGGGCCCCGTTCAACAGGTTTCTTTTTAGATTAAGCCCCTGTGTAAACCTTTTCTATTGCCCCTTGTTGTTTAACCATCCCATGGGTTCCATACCCACAGAGGATATTGCCGTTATTGGCATTTCGCCACGACAGATTAAAGCACGTACCTGGAAACACAGGGTTTATAATAAATGGGCATTCTTGAGCCCATCTTCTGTTATAAAGTCTGAATACATTCAGGAGTGTTCGGCGTCACGAGTTTGGCCTTATATGCATCAGCTCTGAATCATGTGTTTGGTCAAATGTTGGGTTTGCCCGGCTCCTGGGTTTGCCGCCTTATGTTCCGTCATTATCGGCTAAGGCGGCCAAAGGAGAACTACTGCGGTTGTGCCCTGGTTATTCCGGATGAGCACCTCAGTAGAGAAAGCCAAAAACTGACTGTCATGATACAGCGAGAGACTGATCAACCACTCGAAGACTCACCGGAATCTTTAGGATTCCTCCGCATTAACGAAGGGCCATTTCCCGGTCATGTACATACGTGCCCGTATTCGGATGCACGCGAAGGTAACAGGGGCTACATAGTAGCCCCAACATTAGACTCCCATGGCTAAGCGAAAGTGTTACAACTATATAGTCCGGTTGCCTAGTTCGACATGCGATCACCTCCTTAATGGACCAAGACGTTGGATCAAGTGTGATTAAGCATATTTTCCGCGAACACCCCCGCATTGTATGCGTGGGGCTGAAGCCAACGACTACTAACTTTCGGATTACACACACACACACACACACACATATATATATATATATATAGAGAGAGAGAGAGAGAGAGTAACACTATTTTGATCATGGGATCAGAATAGTTATTCTGATCACAGCACTGCCTATAGGGGCCGATGAGGTCATCCTGAACTCTCGAATTAGCGTAGGAAAAAAACCACTCCCATACCACAGGCACTCGTCCCCCACCTCCCCACGGTCTGTCACCGCCGTCCATCTCTCCCTGCTTCCCATACCTCCTGGCGCCACCGCCCCTGTTTCCCGTACCTCCCGGCACCATCGCCCCCATTTCCCCTACCTCCCGGCACCATCGCCCCCGTTTCCCCTACCTCCCGATGTCGCCGCTCCCGTTTTCCCTACCTGCAGGCGCCGCTGCCCCAACCTCCGGCGTGCGACCAGATGCCTTCTGCCGCCGCCCTGGCTCTGGCGCGCCTCCCACTGCCGCACCCCCAGCCCCGGTGCGCCTCCCGCCATCGACCTCCCTCCCCAGATCCCATCTCGCCGCCGCCCCTCGCCTTCCACCCGCGCATCACCATTGGCGACAGGTCCCGTCTCTCCTCCTCCTTGATGCAAAGGGGAGAAGATCCCCATTTCCATTGAGCCCCGCACATGGCCTTCACCATGGCGGACCTGCTCTCGCGGCCTAGTCTGTCTGCATCGACCATGAAACACTGCTCACGGTAGCAGTAGTAGAAATTGGTGGTGGTCGGGGTGGCCACGCTCGCCTTCTCTCACGCTGCTCTTGTACTCCATCAAGCACACACGCAAGGGAGACGGGCTGGAGGTAGTGAGAGAGGTAGGATCCGCCTGTACTGCTTCTCTTATCAATGTATTTCTTCCCCATGCAGCGGATCTGAACTACACAACCCCATATGCCTTTTTCCTCATATTCGAGCCTCCCCCAAGTAGACCCTATATTCTTCTGGCAGTGGAACGATGTGGTTCGCTCTCTAATTGCTCTCTACCCTGTGTTCATATTGTTTTGCAGATGCGGTAGGAAATGCAATCCCTCTTCGGTTTAGACTTTAGAGATGTTTTACTATGGCTTTAGAGATGTGCAGATGCTAGTGCTAGTATATATGATTAGATTATTATACTATGGCTACAACCTACATGCCAAGTTTCAGATTTTAGAAACGTTTTTGTGATGTTCTACTATGTCTTTATGCCGAGTTCAGATTTTAGAAACCTTTTCTGAAGTTCTCTACAATTGTGTTGTGTTTGGAGACGCACAATTTAAATTTTGATTTTGGGCTTGGATGTATGAGGTGTATGAAGAAGGTGAGACAGTGAAGTGAAGTCCATTTGGACATGTGAAATTTCATGAGGCATAAGAAGGGAATAAGATCATTAGTTTATTTTGCCCCCATTTGTACATCATGTTATCTACTTTCTTGTTTTGTACTATTTCCTGAAGTTCAATAGTATGCGTTGATGCAAAAAAACGTGTTTTTAGTATGTTGGTTTCAGTTAAAGAAAACTAAAAACACACAGAGACGTCAAAAAAAGGAGAAAAAAGAACACAAAAATAGTTATGTCGTGAAAAACAAAAGTCCCACCAACAAAAGAAATTTAACTTGAAAGTTCAAATTTAATTAATTAGAGAGTTCGAAGAAAATATGACGGATGTACAACAATTTTCCCGATGGATTTTCCTTCTTTTTAACACCATAAAGTTCAAATTACAATAACACAATAGTTAGATCTTTGTAACAAAAACATATTCATCATGTTTCTAAAAAAACAATAAGGTAAAATTTAAATAACAAAAACATTTCAAAAAAATTTGTAGAAAAAGAACTTTCCCCATTTCTAAAAAAAACCTAGAAGTTCAAATTTAAATAACGAGGTGGTTCAATCTACATAGTAAACTATAATTTTATTTCACGCTGCAAAAGAATACAACACAAAGAAGTCGAAAATTTAAAAATGGAGAAGTTTGATGTTTGTAAAAACCTCAATTTTTCCTCCTAACTAAGAAAAGAGTCAATAATTTTTAAAAAAATGTTTATTGCAACACATTTGAATAAAAAGAGGAACACACCATCAGAATATCTCACAATGGAAGGTCAAATAAAAATAATAAAATATCTCACCATGAAAATGAAATTAAAAAAATGTCACATTACTGAAGAATAAAACCAAGAAGTTCAATTTAAAAAACTGTAGAAGTTTGATATTTGTTTGAAAAACTCGGATTTATCCGGTTACTAAAGAATGAAACCAATAAGTTCAAGAATTAACAAAGAAGTTCGATGTTTCTAACAAAACTCCAATTTTCATATTTCTAAACATAAACAAAGAAGCTCAAATAAAAAGTTACAGCGGTTCGATATCTATAAAAACCACAAAAAGGTTAGAGTATGAAAAGCTGAACAACATGAAAAAGTTGTGTGTTTTCAACAGCTTTCCATCGGTATATCATTTGCTTTTCAACAACTTTTCAACACAAAAAACCTGGAAGTCCATATTAAAAAGATGGATAAGTTCGATGATTATAAAAAATTTAAATTTTCCTCATTATTAAGGAATGAAAACAAGAAGTTTAAAAGTAAAATAACAAGAAGTTCAACTTTTAGAAATAGAGCGCTTCAAAATTTCATAAAAAAGATTAGGAAAATAATACCAGGAAATCCATATTAAAAAGATGGAGAAGTTCGATGATTACAGAAAACTCAGATTTTTCTCGTTATTAAAGAATGGAAACAAGAATTTCAACAATAAAATAACAAGAAGTTCAACTTTTAACAATAGAGCACTTCAAAATTTCATCGAAAATATTAAGAAAATAAAACCAGGAAGTCCATATTAAAAATATGGAGAAGTTCGATGATTATAGAAAACTCAGATTTTCCTCTTTATTAAAGAATAGAAACAAGAAGTTCAAAAATAAAATAACAAGAAGTTCAACTTTTAAAATAGAGCGCTACAAAATTTATAAAAAAAGAATTGAGAAATTCAAATTAAAATTTATAAAAAATTCAGATATTTTCACGTAACCTTGATAAGTTCAGATTGATAACTGACAGAAGTTCACGTACTACACGGGTGTGCATTTGTATTAAAAAAAGAATAAAAGAAGCAAAGGCTAATTTTGTTGTTGTTATAAGGTCAAGTCCTCGGTCGGAGAAGGTTAAAAAGATTATTGTGACAGAGATTTCTACAAAAGGAATATCATTTGTGTAATACTGACGAATGTATGAGAAAATTACAAACGAAAATACGTCACAGAAGTTCAACGTGAAAAGAGGAGGAAGTTCAACTACTACTTAGAATGAATTTCAGATAAATAACTTTTAAAATCGTCACGAGTATGAAAAAATGATCAACACGGGAAAGTTGCGTGTTTACAGCAGCTTTCCATCGGTATATCACTTGCTCAATTCCGGTGAGTGGATGGAGAGCTACGAGTAGTGGATCGAGAGCTACGAGCAAAAGAAGTACGTGAAAAACAGAGTGGAGTTCAAGTAAATATGCCGAGAAGTTCAAGTTCTTCACGTGGTGCATTTTTGAAGAATCTGTTTCACGATAAAGGCAGAATGAATGATCTCGCCATTTTCAAAATTAGTTGAAAACGGGTAAGAATCAGAGAAAATCATCAACATGAAAAAGTTTTGCATTTTCCGTGGATTTTCAATGGTATATTATTTGCCCCATATTGATAAAATTTGTAAAAATTATAGCAAAAATACGTTTTTAGCCATTTTCAAAATTGACATAAAACTGTAATGAATCAGGAGAAATAATATATACCAAAAAGTTTCACATTTTCCCAAGCTTTCCAACGCCATATCATTTGTTGCATTCGGACGTAAGGTTAAAAAATTAGCTCGAAAATACAAACTCGGTGGAACTTGTACTGTTTTCTAAATTACTTTTAAACCGTTCAAAATTAGAAAAAACTTTCAATAAGAGAAAGTAGCGCATTTTCATAAACTTTGCAATTCCTTATAATTTTCTTCAATTGTATTAGCCGTTTAGAAATGCCATGGAAAATACTAACTCGGCTGTTCGGTTTGTGAAAGTTTACGATTTTCCATATTACTCTTTAACCATAAGGAATTAGAGAAAACTTTCAACGTGCGGAAGGAGCGGTTTTACAGCATCTTTCCAACGCCGTATCATTTGCCTCATTCCGATAAATGGTTTAGAAATGCGATCGAAAATACCATTCACGTTTTTTGTGTGAAGAAAAAATGGTTTTCAAAACTGCTCTTAAACCGCTTGCATTTTGCCAAAAATTTAACTTGGGTCATGATACCAGTGTCCATAGCTTTTGAATGGTATATCACAAGCCCCATTTGGGCAATGTTGGCGGAAGTTCAATCTAGCACCGGGAGAAGTTCATGTCAAACAACTCACGCAGTAAAATTGCAAAAAACCGCAACTTCATCACGACCCAAGAACAAAATCCGCCAACGAGCGAGATTCTTATTTAAAACTAGTATTTAGTTGCTAAAAAAACGTTTCTAGATTACACTAACATCATATGGAACACGACTAACCAAAATAATTCGCGGGGGAAGCCACAGTTGCGAAGATAGCCCGAAGGTCGGGTTCGTACAGAGCGAAGTTCAGGCGTGTTACTCAGGCAGTTCAGGCGCGTTACTAAATGAAATAAAATAAGAAGTCCAATTTACAAAAATAGAAAAATAAAACTTTAAAAGGTTTGTTGAAATAAGTTCAAGTGCTCTTTTCGGGGAAGTTCAAAAATTCTTGCAAGAGAGGTTCACCTTGTATTTCCATGTTTGATTTTTTCGTATAAAAATCGAATACAATTCTTTACTCAAAAATATAAAAAGGTGAAGTTCAAATTGAAATAACAGAGAAGTTCGGAGTTTATTAAAACCTAGGATTTACGTATTCAAAAAATAAAAAACACAACACCATTTTTTTGCACTTTTAAAAACAACTCATAAACGAAAAAAATGGTTGCTAGAAGTTCAAGTGCTCGGCGAGGAAAAGTTGAAAAATTCTTCTGAGAGAGGTTCACCGTGTATTTAGATGTCCAAAATACATAAGAAAATATGTTATTTTTTGTGTTTTAAAATAATTCTCTCAAACCAGAGAGAAGTTCAAAGTGATAACAACCGGAAGTACACGTACTACATGGTGTGTATTTCATATAAGAAAAAATACAAAAAAAGTGAAACAGGGTGAAGTTCGAACAGAGATGCCCCAGAAGTTCAACTACTTCACGTAGTGCAAAAAACACCACGTAAAAATCAGCACATCAAAAACAGAGTGAAGTTCGAACAGATATGTCCTAGAAGTTCAACTACTTCACGCAGTGCAAAAAACAACACGTTAAAAAAAGTGCGAAGTTCAAACACACATGCACGAGAAGTTAAACTACTTCACGCAGTGTATGTCCATTCGCGATGAAGGCAGAAATCATGACCTCGTCATTTTCTAATTTACTTCAAAACAGTAGGAAATCATTTGTGTAAGTTCAAGTCCTTCGTCGGAGAAAGTTCAAAAAATTATTGTGAGAGAGATTTGTACAAAAGGAATATCATTTGTGTGACACTAACGAATGGATGAAAAAAATTACAAGCGAAAATACGTCACAGAAGTTCAACTGAAAACAACAGGAAGTTGAACTACTACACTGAATGAATTTCACATGAAAAACTTTTAAAACCTTTGTGAATATGAAAAAGTGATCAACACGGGAAAGTTGCATGTCTACAGCAGCTTTCCATCGGTATATCACTTGCTCAATTCCGGTGAGTGTTCCGGTGCGTGGATGGAGAGCCACGGGCAAAAAAAGCATGTGAAAAACAGAGTGAAGTTCTAGGTTTCATACCGAGAAGTTCAGGTACTTCACGCGATGCATTTTGACAAATCTGTTTCGCGATAAAGGCAGAACGAATGATCTCGTCGTTTTTGAAATTACTTGAAAATGGTTGGGAATCAGAGAAAACTGTCAATACGAAAAAGTTTTGCATTTTCCATAGCTTTTCAGCAGTATATTATTTGTGCCATTGCGATAAAGTTTGTACAAAATACGCTGAAAATACATTTTCGCCATTTTCGAAACTGACTTAAAACCGTAAAGAATTGGGAGAAATAATACATACCAAACAGTTTCGCATTTGTTCAAGGTTTCCAGCGCCATATCATTTGCTGCATTCGGACGCACGGTTAAAAAATTAGCTCGAAAATACGAACTCGGTAGGACTTGTACCGTTTTCTAAATTACTCTTAAACCATTCACAATTAGAAAAAACTTTCAAAATGAAAGAGTAGCGCATTTTCATAAGCTTTACAACGCCGTACCATATGCCTCAATTGGATTAGCCATTTAGAAATGACGTTGAAAATACGAACTCGGCTGTTCGGTTTGCGAAATTTTACGTTTTTTCAAATTACTTTTTAACCATAGAGAATTAGAGAAAACTTTCAACATGTGGAAGTAGCGATTTTGCAGCAGCTTTCCAACGCCATATTATATGCCTCATTCCGATAAACAGTTTAGAAATGCGATGGAAAATACGATTCACGTTTTTTGTGTGAATAAAAAACGGTTTCAAAACTGCTCTTAAACCGCTTACATTTTGCCAAAAATTTAAGTTGGGTCATGATACCGGTGTCCATAGCTTTCCAACGGTATATCGCAAGACCCATTTGGGCAATGTTGGCGGAAGTTCAACCTAGTTCACAGGGAAGTTCAACGTACTACTGGCGGGGCAGGCCAGGTTGTGATCAGAATATTATTCTCATCTCGTGATTAGAATATTATTCTCGGCGGCATTTTTCAACTCCACAACCATTGGGGCTATCTTTTCCTTGCTTCGGCGATGAGCAGCCCGTTCGGCTCTCAATTCTTCGGCCGCCTTTAGGGCAACCGCATTGCTAGCCCGAGCTTGTTCCTTGGCCTGAGCAAGTTCCGCCCTCAGGGCCTCCACGGCAGCAACTCCATCTGAAGTACAAACACATTGCATTAATATTATGCCCCACTCACACTTTCCTATACAACATAATAAGGGAAGCAGAGCACATACCCTGTGACTCATCCAGCCGCTTGCTCACCAGCGTGATATCGGCATCGATAGATCCAATTTTCCTCCTTAGTCCGGCAACCTCAACAGACTGGTCAGTTGTCGGATCCTTAGACACCTGCGCACATGTACAGCGCAACCATTACTATATGATCCCCTGTTTTCCGCCTATGGCGGGCAACCAGAGTATCAGGGGCTACTATCCATATGGAGCACACCTAGCGCGTGCCTTACAGCCAAAAAATAGTGCATTTCTTCACTACATACCTCAAAGCCTCTGAGCAGGCTCGTAAATACCTCATTCAAACCGCTTGTAGCGGAGGAAATCTTCTTAAGCACTGCGCTCATTAATGAGCAGTGCTCCTCCAAGAGCGAAGCTCGCTCCAGAAGACCTGTCAGTACGTCCAGCCGAACACCGAACTGTGCCGGACCCTCCTCATCGCCCCCCATGGGAGCCAAACGCTCCAGGCTTAGGGCGGCTGACGTATTAGCTTCCGGCTTCGGCAGAACCGGACTCCTCCGTGATGACACCTCAGTGTCGCCCGCTTCATGAGGCGGAGAAGTGGGCAGGGTCTCGCTCTCCATCATCTCTGGTGGAAGATCCCCCGAAGACGAACTCTGTTGAGAAGAGATGCTAGCCGGACTGCAAAAGACAAATCCTAGTTAGGGATCTCGGAGAAACACCGTACCTTCGAATTAACGATTAACTTACAGCTCGGTGGAGGGCTGGCCCGTCGGTGAGCATGACGCGGTGAGGGTCCCCGTCGCGGCAAAGCCCCTTGGTGATACCTTCTTCCCTTGCTTGCGCATCTCCGTCTCCAAGTCTTCGGAGGCGGCCCTCTTCTCCCCGCACGGGGAGGAGGCTTTAGCCTCCCCTCCCCGACTATCCTCCTCAGGGGAGGTAACGATTCCCCCGGTTTGGATGCATAGTGTGTGGAGTTCGGCTTCACTCCCCTTTCCTTCGCCTTTCCTTGAGGGCATTTTGCTGAGCACCCGGCCAAGCATCTTGGCAACGGTTGGACCAGGCGAGCCTTCAGGAAGTGGCGCCGGACACCTGATTCTCTCCGCCTTGTTAAGTCATTCTTGGCCACGGAGGGTTTTCAGAATAATGACAAATATAAACGAAGTATCCGGCTTTAAAGGTTACTTACTCGGGCATCTAGGCGATTGCAGCTTAGGCCCGCATCCTTGATGGTGTCCGGACACTTTACTTGTGGTCTAAAGAATAATTTACACATCCCTTCGAGCTTCAGGCCGAAGAAGTGCTTAATAGTCCGCGGACCCTCCGGATTGAACTCCCACATCCGGAGAGGCCGACGTTTGCACGGCAACATCCATCGGATTAGCATTACTTGAATTATGCTGACAAGATTTGTGTCCCTATCGATAAGCTCCCGGATACGGCTCTGCAGTATTGGAACGTCACTGGCGGGCCCCCAATTCCGTCCTACGTCGGTCCATGACGCCAACTGTGACGGAGGGCCAGAGCGGAACTCGGGGGCGGCTACCCACTTTGTGCCTCTGGGAGCCGTAACATAAAACCACCTCCGTTGCCATACATCGGAACTTCTGGGAAAGAACCCCCTGGCCATGGGGCATCGGTGTTCCTGCTTATTATGGCACCTCCGCACTCAGCATGTCGCCCCTCGATCATCTTCGGCTTTACATTGAAGGTCTTGAGCCATAAGCCGAAGTGTTGGGTGACGTGGAGAAAAGCCTCGCACATAATAATGAACGACGAGATATGGAGGATAGCGTCCGAAGCCAGATCATGAAAATCCAACCCATAGTAAAACATGAACCCCCTCACAAAAGGGTCGAGGGTGAGGCCCAGGACGCAAAGGAAGTGAGGGACAAACACAATGCTCTCATGGGGCTCCGGTGTAGGGATAACCTGCCCTGGAGCAGGAAGCCTGTGCTGGATATCGGCGGTCAGGTATCCGACCTCCCTAAGCCTCGTAATGTCCTCCTATTGGATCGAGGAGGCCACCCACCGGCCTTTAGGGTTGGATCTGGACATATTGGAGGATCTGAGGTGTTGGAACTTAGCTCTTGGGTGTTGTAGCTCGCGGCGCGAGAAGATGCAAGGGAGGTGGAAAAGAGGCATAGGCCTCGATCCCTTTATAAAGGGGGTGAATATCAAGAGTCCTCGGCGTGACCACTTGAGACTTATCCAAAAATACACGGAGTCATACCAACGGTCGTCGTGGGGTTATGCATGCCCATATTGATGGAAAATCCCGTAATAAGAGGAACACGATCTCTGCTTTGGCAGGACGTGCCAATAAAAACCGCATTGCAATGCGAGTCGAGGTGGGGTAAGAAACGCCGGTTCATGTTGGACCAGGCCACGATATAAGGGCACAACGTACGAAGATTGCCAGCAAATCAGATTTATGCTATGTTCCCTACAATGGTATGTGAAAATCATCTTGCAGACCGGGACACGGTTTGAGTGTTCGACAATTACTTTGGAGTATTCGAAGAAGGAACTCGCCTTGCAATGCCGAAGACAAGACTGCGCGCCAGACTCATCGTCATTGAAGCCTGGTTCAGGGGCTATTGAGGGAGTCCTGGATTAGGGGGTATCCGGACAGCCGGACTATATACTTTGTCCGGACTATTGGAGCGTGAAGATACAAGACTCAAGACTCCGGCTCGTGTCCGGATGGGACTCTCCTTTGCGTGGAAGGCAAGCTTGGCGATCCAGATATTGTGTTTCCTTCCTTGTAACCGACTCCATGTAAACCCTAGCCCTCTTTGATGTTTATATAAACCGGAGAGGTTGGTCCTTAGAAGGCCGATCACAATTACAATCATACCATCATAGGCTATCTCGTAGGATTTAGTCTCTACGATCTCGTGGTAGATCTACTCTTGTACTACTCATATGTTCAATATTAATCAAGCAGAAAGTAGGGTTTTACCTCCATCGAGAGGGCCCAAACCTGGGTAAACATTGTGCCCTTTGCTTCCTGTTACCATCAGCCTAAGACGCACAGATCGGGACCACCTGAGATCCGCCGATTTTGACACCGACAATCTCCTTGCCCTTACAAACTCCTTGGTTCAACTCCACAATCTTGACAGAGGTTCCCAAATGACACCTAACCAATCTAGGAGACACCACTCTCCAAAAGGTAATAGATGGTGTGTTGATGATGAACTCCTTGCTCTTGTGCTTCAAATGATAGTCTCCCCGACACTCAACTATCTCTCATAGGATTGGATTTGGTGGAAAGATGATTTGAGTGGAAAGCAACTTGGGGAAGGCTAGAGATCAAGATTTATGTGGTTGGAATGGAATATTTTGACCTCAACACATGAGTAGGTGGTTCTCTCTCAGAAAATGAATGTTGGAAGTGTAGGCACGTTCTGATGGCTTTCCTCACGAATGAAGAGAGGGTGGAGGGGTATATATAGCCTCCACACAAAATCTAACCGTTACACACAATTTACCAAACTCGGTGAGACCGAATGAGAGAACTCAGTCAGACCGATTTAGTTCATAATGTGACCATTAGGCATTCCGGTGGGACCGACATGTCAACTCGGTGGGACCGATTTCTTTAGGGTTAGGGCATAACGTAATCTCGGTGAGACCGATTACACAAAGTCGGTGGGACCGACTTTGGTAATAATCTAACCAAAGAGTTGGTCAGGCAAACTCCGTGGGACCGGTTCGCTCATCTTGGTGAGACCAAAACCTTACGGAGGGGAAATAGAGAGTTTGCATTGTGAACTAGGTGGGACCGATCGCTCATCTCGGTTAGACCGAAACGTTATGAAGGGAAACAGAGAGTTTGCAATCCCATCTCGGTGAGACCGAGATCCCTATCAGTGGTACCAAAGTGACTAGGGTTTCTGGCAGTGGCTATGTCAAATGAACTCGGTGGCGCCGGATAGATCAAATCGGTGGGGCCAAGTTTGACTTTTAGTTTTGGATATATGTGGATATGAGAAAGTGGTTGAGGGTTTTTGGAGCATATCACTAAGCATCTTGAGCAAGCAAGCCATTAAGCAACACCTCATCCCCTTGTACTCCCTCCGTCCCAAATTACTTGTCGCAGAAATGGATGTATCTAGAACTAAAATACATCTAGATACATCCATACTTGCGACAAGTAATTTGGAACGGAGGGAGTAATAGTATTGGCTTTTCCTATGGACTCAATGTGATCTTGGATCACTAAAAGTAAAATGTAGAGTCTTGAGCTTTAGAGCTTGAGCCAATCCTTTGTCCTTAGCATTTTGAGGGGTCCACATTCCTAATCCATGCCCTGCCAATCATTGAACTTTCCTGAAATATTCATCTTGAAATAGCATTAGTTCAATGAGCTATATGTTGTTGATCATTACCAAAACCACTCAGGGATTGTTGCACTTTCAGAAACCTTAACCATCTTTGATCAACGAGCTAGTCTAGTAGAGGCTTACTAGGGACACGATATTTGTTTATGTATTCATACATGTATTTAAGTTTCTGAGCAATACAATTCTAGCATGACTAACAAACCTTTATCATGAATAAGGAAATATAAAATAACAACTTTATTATTGCCTCTAGGGCATATTTCCTTCAGTCTCCCACTTGCACTAGAATCAATAATATAGATTACATTGTAATGAATCTAACACCCATGAAGTCTTGGTGCTGATCATGTTTTGCTCGCGGAATAGGCTTAGTCAATGGGTCTGCTGTCGGTGGCAAAACCGGCGGATCTCGGGTAGGGGGTCCCAATCTGTGCGTCTTAGGCTAATGGTAACAGGAGGCAAGGGACACCATGTTTACCCAGGTTCGGGCCCTCTTAATGGAGGTAAAACCCTACTTCCTGCTTGATTGATATTGATGATATGAGTGTTACAAGAGTTGATCTACCACGAGATCGTAGAGGCTAAACCCTAGAAGCTATCCTATGATGATTATGATTGTGGTCGTCCCTCTGAGGACTAAACTCTCCGGTATATATAGACACCGGAGAGGGCTAGGGTTCACATGGAGTCGGTTACAAAGAAGGAAATATAATATCCGGATCGCCAAGCTTGTCTTCCATGCAAAGGAGAGTCCCATCCGGACACGGGACGGAGTCTTGAGTCTTGTATCTTCACGGTCCAACAATCCGGACAAAATATATAGTCCGGCTATCCGGATACCCCCTAATCCAGGACTCCCTCAGTAGCCCCTGAACCAGGCTTCAATGACGATGAGTTCGGCGCGCAGTTCGTCTTCGGCATTGCAAGGAGGGTTCCATCTCCGAATACTCCAAAGTAATTATCGAACACTTAAACCGTGTCCGGATTTGAAAGATGATCTTCACATACCACCATAGGGAGCATAGCATAAGTCTGATCTGCTGGCAATTTTTGTACGTTGTGCCCCTGCATCGTGGCCCGGCCCAACATGAACCGGTTTTTCTTAGCCCACTTCGATACGCGTTGCAAGGCGGTTTTATTGGCACGCCTTGCCAAAGCAGAGATCGTGTTCCCCTTATTGCGGGATCTTCCATCAATACAGGTGTGCGCAACCCCATGACAACTGTTGGCATGACTCCATGTTTTTAGATAAGTCTCAAACGGTCACGCTGAGGACTCTTGATATTCACCCCCTTTATAAAGGGGCCGAGGCCTATTCCTCTTTTCCACCACCCTTGCGCCTTTTTGCATCTCGAGTTCTAACACCCAAGACCCAAGCTCAAACACCCCGGATCCTCCACTATGTCCGGATCCAACCCTAAAGGCCGGTGGGTGGCCTCCTCGGTCACAGAGGAGGACATTGTGAAGCTTAGGGAGGTCGGGTATCTGACTGCCGACATCCAGCACAGGTTTCCTGCTCCAGGGCAGGTCATCCCTACTCCCGAGCCTAATGAGAGCGTCATATTTGTTTCTCTCTTCCTCCGTGGCTTGGGCCTCACCCTTGTTCCCTTTGTGAGAGGGCTCATGTTCTATTACGTGTTAGATTTTCACGATCGAGCTCCGGACGCTATCCTCCATATCTCTTTGTTCACCGTTGTGTGCGAAGCTTTTCTCCACGTCACTCCCCACTTCAGCTTATGGCTCAAGACCTTCAATGTGAAGCCGAAGATGATTGAGGGGCGTCACGCAGAGTGCGGAGGCGCTGTAATCAGCAGGAACACCGACGTCCCATGGCCAGAGGGCTCCTTCCCAGAGATGTCCGATCTATGGCAGCGGAGGTGGTTTTACGTCATGGCTCCTAGAGGCACGAAGTGGGTGGCTGCCCCCGACTTCCGTTCGGGCCCTCCGTCACAGCTGGCGTCATGGACCAATGTAGGACGGGATTGGGGGTCTGCTAGGGATGTGCCAACATTGCAGAGCCGGATCCAGGAGCTTCTCGAGAGGGACATTAGCCTTGTCAGCGTAATACAGGTAATGCTAATACGACGAATGTTGTCGTGCAAACGCTGGCCTCTCCGGATGTGGGAGTTCAATCTGAAGGGTCCGCGAACTGTTCTGCACTTCTTCGGCCTGACGCTCGAAGGGATGTGTAAATTATTCTTTGGACCACAAGTAAAGTGTCCGGACACCACCGAGGACGCGGGCCTGAGCTGCAATCACCAAGATACCCAAGTAAGTAACCCTGAAACCGAACACTTCGTTTATATTTATCATAATCATTATTCTGAAAATCCTCCGCAGCCAGGAATGGCTCAGCAAGGCGGAGAGAATCAGGTGTCCGGCGCCACTTCCCGAAGGTTCGCCTAGTCCCACCATAGCCAAGATGCTTGGCCGGGTGCTTAGCAAAATGCCCTCAAGCAAAGACAAGGGGAAGAGTAGAGAAGCAGAACTTCATACATTGTGCATCCAAACCGAGGGAATTGCTACCTCCCCGAAGGAGGATAGTCGGGGAGGGGAATCTAAGGCTTCCTCCCCTCGCGGGAAGAAGAGGACCGCCTCCGGAGAATTGGAGGCGGAGGTGCCCCGACAAGGGAAGGAAGCTTCACCAGGGGGTCCTACCCCGAAGGGCATCCTCACCGCGCCATGCCCGCCAATGGGCCTGCCCTCAGCCGAGCTGTAAGTTAGTCATAAATATGAAGGTACTACTTCCTTTTCCAAGAATAATAACCCGGATCGATTCTTTGCAGTTCGGCTAGCAGCTCTTCTTGACAGAGTTCGTCGTCGAGGGATCTTCTTCCGGAGATGATGGAGAGTGAGACCCCACCAACCTCTCCGCCTCATGAGGCGGACGACCCCGAGGTGTCGTTACGGAGAAGTCCGGATTTGCCGAAGCCAGAAGCTAATACTTCGGCCGCGCTGAGCCCGGAGCGTTCGGCTCCCACGGGGGGCGATAAGAAGGGTCCGACACAGTTTGGTGTCCGACTGGACACACTGACGGGCCTTCTAGAGCGAGCTGCTCTCCCGGAGGAGCATCATTCGTTAATGAGCACGGTGCTTGAGAAGATTTCATCCGCCACTAGCGGGTTGAATGAAGCTTTGACGAGCCTGCTCAGAGGCTTCGAGGTATGTAATGCATAATTTTTGACTGTGATGCGCGCGCTAGGTGTGCTCCATATGGATAGTAGCCCCTAAGACTCTAGTTGCCAGCCGTAGGCGGCAAACAGAGGATCACATTTTAAAGTAATGATCGCACTGTACTTATGCGTAGGTGTCTAAGGATCCGGCAGCTGACCAGTCCGGCGAGGCTTCCGAACTGAGGAGGCAGATTGGAGTTATTGATGCCGACATCACGCTTGTGAGCGAGCGGCTTAACAGGTCACAAGGTATGTGCTCTGCTTTCCTTATTATTTATAGGAAAAATTGAAAGGAGTATAATATTGATGTGATATGCGTGGACTACATTTGGTGCTGCTGCCGTGGAAGCCCTGAGGGTGGAACTTGCCCAGGCCAAGGAACAAGCTCGGGCTGGCAATGTGGCTGCCCTAAAGGCTGCCGAAGAGTTGAGAGCCGAACATGCTGCTCATCGCCGAAGCGAAGACAAAATAGCCGAGATGGTTGTGGAGCTGAAAAATGCCGCCAACCGGTATGAGCTCCTGGAGAAGGAGAATCAGGTGAACTTGGCTGACCTGAAGAAGGCACTTGATGCGGCCAAGGAGACGCAGTCTGAAAGCAGGGATGCGCGGGAGGAGCTTTGTCAGGCCGGAGAAATCGCAGCTGGAAACCCCTACTTATTGCGGATGAAGTTTTTAGATCCAAAGTATGCTCCCCTGGATCAACGCTGGAGCCCTGCAGACACGTATGCGGACGTGGCGAAGAGTACGGCTGATGCGGCCAAGTTCTTCGAGGATCAAGGTGATAAAGAAGTGGAGAAGCTGTTCTGGTCGTAATTCAATGCTCCGGCGCACCCATTTCCATTGAGTGAGAAGATGGCTGCTGCAGCTGAGCTTCATAGGCTGTCCGGTCTTGCAATGCGGTCTGTAATAGACCATCTTTGGCCGAAGGAGCCTAAGCCGGACAGTTATTTTGGTTTAGTGCAACAATTCCTTGGTGTTCTATCACATGTCGATGTCATGAGGAGGTTGGCGTGTATAGAGGGTGCACGGATGGCGCTTGCCCGTGTTAAAGCATATTGGACAGACATGGAGGCCACCATCATTGCGACCCAAAATCCGGCGGGAGGCCAGGATCCAGCCGAGCACTACTTGGAGCAGGTGACAGAAGGTGCTCGCTTAATAGAGGCTCAATGCTCGAAGAATGTCATGTTCGAGTGACAACTCATTTCATTGTAAAAACAATGCTATATTTAATTATGAAGGTTGTTTTTGTACTTTTTGCCCGAAAGTGTTATGGTGCCTCCTGTGCGGCCATTTTATATATAAATTTAATTTGAAAGTTAGCAGTCGTTGGCTTCAGCCCCCACGCGTACAATGCGGGGGTGTTCGCGAAAATATGCATAATCACACTTGATCCAACGTCTTGGTCCATTAAGGAGGTGGTCGCATGTCGAACTAGGCAACCGAACTATATAGCTTGAACACTTTCACTTAGCCATAGGAGTTTGACGGCGGGGCTACTATGTAGCCCCTGGTACCTTCGTGTGCATCCGAATACAGGCGCGTTTGTACATGACCGGGAAACGGTCCTTCGTTAATGCGGAGGAATCCTAAGGATTCCAATAAGTCTTCGAGTGGTTGAACAGTCTCTCGCTGTATCATGACAGTCAATTTTCGGCTTTCTCTACTGAGGTGCTCATCCAGAATAACCAGGGCACAATCGCAGTAGTTCTCCTTTTGCCGCCTTAGCCGATAAGAACGGAAAGTAAGGCGGCAAACCCAGGAGCCGGGCAAACCCAACATTTGACCAAAGACACGATTCGCAGTTGATGCATATAAGGCTAAACTCGTGATGCCGAACACTCCCGAAGGTATTCGGACTTTGTGATATAAAAGGGGCTGAAGAATGCCCTTTCATTATGAACCCTGTATTTCCAGGTACGTGCATTAGTCTGTCGTGGTGAAATGCCAACAACGGCAGTACCCTCTATGGATATAGTACCCATGGGATGTGTAAACAAAAATAGACAATAAAAAGGTTTACACAGGGGCTTAATCTAAAGAGAAACCTTTGAGCGGGGCCCTGCTGCATGTCTGCGCCTTTGTCTCCGTTGTGGCGTGTCCTAGAAGGGTATCGCACGGATGGTGTCTGTAGAAAGAAAAACTCATGTAGAAGAGTATAACGCAAGTGTGCGATGGATAGTAAGAGTGTGAGACATTGGCCTGCTAATAAGGTCAAGCCAACGGTGGGGCTTTATTAAATATCCATAGCCCCTGGTGTCCTCTATGGGATTACATGTATGTCACCCTAGCTCAGGTTTATCCAGGCTGCCGGACTCGTCTAACTGTGTCCCTGGTCTTAACGACAGGTCATGCTTTCTGGTATTGGAGGCCTCTTAGAGTTCGGCTGCTAGAGCCATCGCGTATTCCTCCGCACATGAGGAGCTCTCTTTGTTTCCGTTAAAGGTGATGATGCCACGTGGACTGGGCATCTTTAGTGTAAGGTAGGCGTAATGCGGTACTGCATTGAAGCGGGCGAAGGTCGTTCTCCCAAGCAGTGCATGATAGCTGCTTTGGAGGGGAGCGATGGTGAAGAGTAGTTCTTCGCTTCTGGAGTTGCCTGGGTAACCGAATGTTACCTCCAGTATAGTGGACTGCCGTAGGCTTCAACGCCTGGTATTACCCCTTCAAAGGTGGTGTTACTTTGGCTGATTCTGGATGGGTCTATCCCCATCCTGCGGACAGTGTCATGGTATATTAAATTACAACCACTGCCGCCGTCCATGAGGACGCGAGTGAGATGGTATCCGTCGATTATTGGGTCGAGCACCAAGGTAGCTGATCCTCTGTGCCACATACTAGTAGGGTAGTCCCTGTGACCGAAGGTGATTGGGTAGGCCGACTAGTGGTTAAGTTTGGGGGCGACGGGCTCTACAGCGTATGCGTCTCTGAGCGGGCGTTCGCGCCTTCTCGTGGGTGTGTGAGTCGCGTGAATCATGTTTACTGTTTTTACCTCTGGTGGGAATTTCTTCTGTCCCCCAGTGTTCGGCTGGCGAGACTCATCCTCGTCTTCACTTGGTGTTTCCCTTCCCTTGTGTTTGGCATTTAATTTGCCGGCCTACTTGAAGACCCAACATTCTCTGTGAGTGTGGTTCGCAGGTTTGTCGGGGGTGCCATGAATTTGGCACAGTCTATCCAGGACTTTGTTCAGACCGGATGGTCCCTCTTTGCTGCCTTTAAATGGCTTCTTTTGTTGACCGGGTTGAGAGCCCCTGAATCCGGCATTGACCATTGTGTTGTCCGGGCTCTCTTCCTTGTTTTGATGTTTGTTTTTATTGCGCCGTGGCTTCTCGTTGCCATCCCTTATTTTGGATGTACTTGGGTCGCTGGTGCCTTTACGGGCCAACCAACTATCTTCACCCGCGTAAAAGCGGGTCATAAGGCTTGTTAAGGCTGCCCTTGTCCTCGACTTTTCTTGGCCGAGGTGTCTGGCGAGCAACTCGTCCCGGATGCTGTGTTTGAAGGCCGGTAAGGCTTCGGCATCCGGACAATCGACAATTTGATTCTTCTTAGTGAGGAATCTGTTCCAAAGCTTGCGGGCGGACTCTCCGAACTGTTGGATTATGTGGCTTAAATCGTCCACATCCTGTGGCCGGACATAAGTCCCTTGAAAATTGGCCCTGAAAGCGTCCTCGAGTTCCTCCCAACTTCCAATTGAATTTTCGGGGAGGCTTTTCAACCAGTGTCGAGCTGGCCCCTTCAACTTGAGGGGAAGTATTTGATGGCGTGGAGGTCGTCCCCACGAGCCATGTGTATATGCAGGATAAAATCCTTGATCCAGACCCCTGGGTCTGTCATTCCGTCGTACGTCTCTATGTTCACAGATTTAAAACCCTGTGGAAATTCATGGTCCAATACTTCTTTGGTGAAGCACAGGGAGTGAGCAGCCCCTCTGTATCTGGACGTGTTGTGGCATGCCGTCGGCTGTTGTTGTGTCCGGTGCTGATTCCGAACTGGTATCCGATCGGTATGATTGTTTTGGTGACCATAGTCCTGCGCCGAGGTGTGTCCTTTAGATCCATAGATGGACCTAGCCGCGCCGGCTTTTTTATCTAGGAGCTCGCGTAAATCGTGTGCAGCGTCGGTAGCTGCTCTATTGCGGTTATGAAGTGGTTTGTCCGGCCTCCTAGCCGTGTTGTTCTTTGGTGGAACGGCCTCATCGTCGAATTCTGGCAGCAGCTTACGTTTTGGATAGCTCTTTGTATGGCGATCGTCGCCGTACTTTTCTTCAGTGTCTAGCACTTTATTCCATCTGCGATTGAGCGTTTCCTGTGCGGCGTTTAGCCGTTGCTTCTGCTTCTTTAGACTTCTCGTAGTGGCCATAAGCCTTCTATGGAGGTTATCTCGTTCCAAGCGTGTTTCCGGGATGATGAATGCATCGTCATCCGGACTGTGCTCTTGTCCCTGGGCGGTTTGATGAATTTGTCCCTGGGGATCATTGTGATCGGGCGTCTGCTCCGAGCTGTGTTCGGCGTGACCTGGCTCATCCTGCTCCATTGCTGGGTCCATATGGTCGTTGTTTCCTTCAGAGTTGAGTAGGGTGTCGATCTTTCTGGCGCTCTTATCACTATTTTTACTGTTGCTGGACTTGGAGCGGCGTCCGCGCCGTCGTTTGGCTTTTGCCCGGGGGTTTTGTCTTCCGGATTATCGCCGCCATCCTCCTTGGGCGTATCCACCATGTATATATCGTATAACAAGGTGGCAGTCCAGCGCCCCGTTGGTTCTAAATCGTCTCCTGCGCCGACATCCATACCGTCGGTATCATCAGAGTCGAAGTCAAGCATGTCTGATACATCGTAGACAGTGGCTATGAAGTGGGTGGTGGGTGGGCAATGAATTCCTTCGTCCTCTGCTTCCCACTCGAGCCGGACATAGTTCGGCCGAGAGTCTCCTGACAAAGAGAGGGGCTTTAAAGAGTTCAGCATGTCGCCAAAGGGCGAGTGCTGGAAGATATCCGCAATGGTGAACTCCATTACCGGAGCCCAACCAGATTCGGCGGGCTTGGAGGTGCGTGGACTGGAACCTACAACCGGATACGAGTCCGGGGGTCTGGTTTCACAGGCTTCCTTGGGGGTGAAGTCTGTGTTCGGCTCCACCGCCGATGAGTGTGCGGCCTCTAGGGTGGGGTCCATCCACCCGTCCTCAGGTAACGCAATCTGCTCTGGATTTAGGTCCGGGGCTCCTGCAGGGGCGATATCCCGAGCATTGTCCGACAGAAGGTCTAGGCCGTGCTCGTCGTGACTGTCCGGCGCTCCTGGCGCAGGCCCAAACCCGTTGAAGATCAACTCTCCGCGGATACCGGCCTTGTAGTTCAGGTTTCCGAATCTCACCTGGTGGCCAGGGGCGTAGCTGTCAATCTGCTCCTGCTGGCCAAGCGAATTGGCCCGTAGTCCGAAGCCGCCGAACACGAAGATCTGTCCAGGGAGAAAAGTCTCACCCTGGACCGTGTTGTTGGACGATTGAAGGAGCCATCAAGCCTTGCAGCGACGACACAGAGGAACTCTCAATGAAAGCACCAATGTCGGTGTCAAAACTAGCGGATCTCGGGTAGGGGGTCCTGAGGGAGTCCTGGATTAGGGGGTATCCAGACAGCCGAACTATATACATCATCCGGACTATTGAAGCGTGAAGATACAAGACTCAAGACTTCGGCCCGTGTCTAGATGGGACTCTCCTTTGCCTGGAAGGCAAGCTTGGCGATACGGGTATTGTGTTTCCTTCCTTGTAACTGACTCCATGTAAACCCTAGCCCTCTCCAGTGTCTATATAAAACGGAGAGGTTGGTCCTTAGAAGGCCGATCACAATTACAATCATACCATCATAGGCTAGCTCTTAGGGTTTAGCCTCTACGATCTCGTGGTAGATCTACTCTTGTACTACTCATATCTTCAATATTAATCAAGCAGGAAGTAGGGTTTTACCTCCATCGAGCACTACTAGAAAAAGGGCTATAGATGGGATTGACACTAATGGCGCACCAGACAAGTGGTGCGCCATTAGTATATACTAATGGCGCACCACCCTCTAATGCGCCATTAGAGTTGAAACTACTAATGGTGCACTTGGCTGACGGTGCACCATTAGTATCAAATTTTTTTTAACTAGTGCGCCTGTCCAAACATACTAATGGCGCATCCACAGGCAGTGCGCCATTACTAGTTGTAACTAGTAATGGCGCACCTTCCAGAGAGTGCGCCACTAATGTTGTTTTTTTATTATTTTTTTATTCCTTTTTTTGCAAAACTACTAATGGCGCACTCGAATGCAGTGCGCCATTACTAGTTTAAACTAGTAATGGCGCACCGTGGTGCAGTTCGCCATTAGTATGTTTTTTTTGCAAAACTACTAATGGCGCACCACCAGGGGGTGCGCCATTAGTAACCTGGATTACTAATGGCGCATTTGTGGTTGGTGCGCCATTAGTAAGTGGGCAGCAACAAGATATTTTGGACAGCCTCTCCTCCCACACTCACTTTCTCCCCACTTCATTCTCTCCACCGCCTCCTCCTTGTCTCGGGTGCCTCCTCTTTTTCACCTCATTTCAACCATAAATTCATTCAAATTAAGTGGTTAAGTTACCTTGTTTTGCTAGGTAAGTAAGGGCGGAAGCTATATTTATGTTGTTCTCCCTACAACAATGTGCACATGCACTTTTTATGGCCTAGCTAGATCTATGTATGTTCGTGGTGTTGCATATGTTTGTGGTTTTGCATATGTGTTTGTGTTTGGAGGTGTACCGGTATTTGAAATGCGATAGTTGCCAATATTTTGCCGGAATGTTGATTCATTTCCGTTTCGGCGAGAATTTTGGCATTAAGCATTCTTTTTGGTCCTATTTTTAGGGAAAGTCATGCCAAATTTTTTCTTGGTTCTAAAATATCGTTTTGCTCTACCCCGCAGGCGACCATGGTCCGCACGATGACCGAAGGCATCGTGAATAGGTTTTTGAGGTCCGCGAAGGCCGAGATGCTTCAAAAGAACGAGACGGAGATAAGATGTCCGTGTCGAAGATGCAAGCTGAATAGCCTTATTGCGGACCCGGATTCCGGGCAGGTGCGGGACCACCTGCTCTTGCGTGGTTTCATGGATGGCTATCGGTGGCAAGGTGATGAAGATGACTACGAAGTCGTCCATGGGGGCCGGGCAAGAAATGAGGAAGGGCAGCAAGACAACCACCGCTGCTCGGGCGGGCGAGAAGACGAAGAATCCCCAGGAGATGATCACGACGGTGATGCTGTACACAGTCATCATGTAGAAGAAGATGCAGGACATGATGATGATGCTGGCGGAGCAGACGAAGCTGGACCATCGATGGGCTGGGTGCAGGACCCTCATATTCAAGAGCTGCTTCTCAAGCAGACGGATAACGCAAG